>NC_083099.1:38436049-38652851 GCF_949774975.1 Lagenorhynchus albirostris
CCTATTTATTTAGGAAAGTTTACTAATACATCTGGTAAGGATGGGTCTAATTAAAATTTAGGAATACATACATTTGAAAACATAAATAGCTTTTCTGCAAGAGGGATTTGCCTAGTTTTAAGATATGCATTTACTGTATTTCTGTATTTATTTGATATAGAGAAAATGCTACACATTTCTCTGGTAACTCCATTTATGAGAAACCAAAGTTAGTAAATTAAAAAATGAGTAGCTCTCAATTTGGGCCTGAGTAAAGAGAACATCTGAGTCTTTTCCAAAGAGTAAAGGGGTAAATGGGAGGTTCTCTAACTTCTGGCTCCACAGGGAACAGGAGAGGATGGGGTGTAGGTGCGGAGGGGCTGTTCCTAGGGTTGGTTGGCAGGGGTAGAGGGCTCAGATTGAGGATCTCCAGTCGTGGAGAGGCAGATCTAGGCAAGACTGTCTTTCACGTATTGGAGAGTCAGCCCTGATGCAGAGTATGGATGACAGAAATTTGACAGAATGAGGAAAAAATACGGAGAAATTGTTTTCTGTTGTAGTTAATTAATACTAATTAAGTCTCAATTAAAGTTGGCTTACTGACTTAGAAAGTAAATTCTGAACACTGTGTCTTCATGGGCTCTTCCTCTCCATCCTGAAAATCCGCTCTTGAAGCCTATCAGTCCAAGGGAGTATTGCCCTCTGTTTCTACTTCTGGTTTGAAGTCTGCCATAGTTACTTCACAGTGTCCATTATGTTTGCAAGCACAGAAATACAATTTTAAGAACAACCTGTCTGACATCCGTTTTGCTTCTTTCCTGGAAATTTATTCAGATTCTCCTTCATGCCTTTCCAAAGGGCCATTTCCACTGTTTTTCTGCAGTGTTTGGGGCTGATCAGATTCGTTGAACAGAAGCCTTAAATGGAAGTTTGGGCACATCCTTTGCTAACTCCTACTCATCTTTCTGGTTTCCACACCTTTTCCACAGTCTCCTTTCGCCTCAGCTCCCCACCCAGTTGGCCAGCCTAGGATAGATCTAGTTTGGGTTGGTGGAAACTGTAATCTGATCAACGCATGACTGGTTCAGACCTAACTGGGTGTAATAAAGCATGAACAAAGACACCCATCTGTGCTTCTTTTTCACTGAGGACTTGCCTTCCTGGCATGTTCCCCCCAAATTATGCCAAATACAGCTGATTGCCATCACAAATGGAATTCTCACCTTCAGAATGATCAAGTTACCCAGCAAAGCTTTCTCTTGCTTCTTCCACTGTTTTTGGAATTGAAACCAATCCAGCTGTCACTAAGGATAAAAATGAAAACAAACATAAAAATAAACCACTCTTACATTGCAAAGAGTGGGGAAAATTGGCCATTTTTTAATATTAGAAATTTCAAACAGATGGTGAGCTAATTTATATTTTCATTTTGAAATTTACTTTCCCAGTGGGAATGCAATTAAGCCATATTTTAAGTCCATTCAAAGTGGCCTTCATCTGAAAATGTTGTAGACATATCTATAGATAATGCTCTCAACCAATTGGCAGAGGTTAAGGACCCAGGAATGCTAGCTCCCCCTCTCCTAGACCACCCTAACCAAGGGGCCCTCGGGATAGGAACCTCCTCCATGAAAACTGGCCTCCTATCCTCCCTGCCTCCCATCCTGCCCCACTCAGGGCTCCTTTCTACTGAGCTGGCAAAGCAATCTTCCTTTGTTGCAGATTTGACAATGCCAGCCCCCTGCTTGAAATAAACCTTTCAATGACTCCATGTGGCCCTCAGAATTAAGTTAAAACTCTAATATTTGCAGGTTGTCAAAGTCATCCTTGATCTGATCCTGCTTATTCCTGCCTGCCTCAGTCCTGGTCTCTCCTCCCATTCTGCACTCTGCCCTTGAGTCACACTAAGCCATGTGTCATCCCGAGATGTGACTCTCCCTCTCTCACTGCCAGGAATTTGTACTCACTGTCCCTCTTCACCTGACTCATGCCTCCCTTTCCATTTTGACTTACAGTCTAGTTGCAATCCAGTGATAACACTATTTTACCATGCTAAAATATGGCCAAGATACTTTTACCTAAAACATTTAGGATGCTATAGCTTCACTGATTATACTCATGTTTGCCCATGATTTTCAGTCTTACTGAACATATTCCATCTTAGACATTTTCCTGTGTTGTTCAGTGAAAACACGTATTAAAATTCTGCAGCAACACAACCTTACAAAAAGATCAACAACCCCAAAAGACAAACATTTTGCCTAAATTGCTGAAAGCGATCTAACCATGAGTGAGTGATTCTTTTCCACATATGATGGAATTTTCCACTAATGTGTCTCCTTGACTCTGGCCACATCCACGTGTGCTCTTGTCATGCCTTGTCACACACACTCCACCTCTGAAATAGCAGTCCCCTAAACTGGATGTGTTCTATTTCCATTTGTTTATTCCATGATTGAATAAATCCTAACATCTGAACTACATGTTGTACAAAACTGAGTTATAATCCAGATTTTAAAGGAGGAAGTAATGGTGGCAAAGGATATACAGATATTGTAAGACTCATCTGAGATTTCATAGTGTTTATGACAAAGATAAAAATAGAAGTCCTATCTTTGGATCCTGTTCTCAGTTTAGAGGTTCTCCTGGTTTGGGGAATAAGAGAAAAGAGAGAATTTGTCCTTTGTTCTGGAAACTAATAGCCTTGAAGAAGGATGAGTTCCAGAGCAGTGGGCCCCAGACTAAGATGGTCAGCAGCTCTTCCAAAATTCAATCTGGAGTTGACAGGTAGAATGGGTGCTCCCACTGTACTTGTTATGGGGACATCTTTGGGTTCGCTCCACCTTTCCATTTCCTCCTTCAGTGTAGTGTCACTTGCCCAAAATAGCTTTTAACTGACTTGCTTTATGGATGTTTTCCATAGAGCACTACTCCTTTCCTCTGAGACTCGAATTTATTTATTTATTTATGGCTGCGTTGGGTCTTCGTTGCTGCGCGCGGGCTTTCTCTAGTTGCGGTGAGCAGGGGCTAGCTACTCTTTGTTGCGGTGCGAGTACTTCTCATTGCGGTAGCTTCTCTTGTTGCAGAGCATGGGTTCTAGGCACGTGGGCTCAGTAGTTGTGGCTCATGGCCTCTAGAGCACAGGCTCAGTAGTTGTGGCACACGGGCTTAGTTGCTCCGTGACATGAGGGATCTTCCTGGACTAGGGTTCGAACCCGTGTCCCCTGCATTGGCAGGCAGATTCTTAACCACTGGGCCACAAGGGAAGTCCCTGAATTTAATTTTAGTAAATGGATTGAATTTTATTTTTCTTTTAATGAGAGCCGTTGTCATCACATCACCCATCATTTTATCCTTCCATATTTGTGTATCTTTTATTCATGTCACCCATTTATTGACCGCATTGTTAACTTCCATAATTTTTTCTTTTATATATTTACATAAAGTTAACTCTTTCCCATGGCTTTCTTTTTTTGTTTGTTTGTTTGTTTGTTGCGTTATGCGGGCCTCTCACTGCTGTGGCCTCTCCCGTTGCGGAGCACAGGCTCCGGACGCGCAGGCTCAGCGGCCATGGCTCACCGGCCCAGCCGCTCCGCGGCATGTGGGATCTTCCTCGACCGGGGCACGAACCCGTGTCCCCTGCATCGGCAGGCGGACTCTCGACCACTGCACCACCAGGGAAGCCCTCCCATGGCTTTCTTAATCAAGAGAGTTTTTATACTAACTTATTTAAAGCCCTGTAAATCTAATCACTTCAATACATTTTGCCTGTTTACTAGTGGGGAACAAAATGCATTGATGCTTTTTCCTTTTAAAAGAAAGTTTAGTTTAAGTTTAGAAAAGTTGGGCAAAACCAGATGTGATGTCATACTGTTTTTTATTGCTTCAGTGTTCTGGAACAAAATGGCCCCTGCATGCTTGATATAATTAGACAATTAATTTAGGCCTAGGCAGCTTGGAGCCAGGCTCTGGAGGCAGGCAGGGGCCCCACCATTTCAAAGCTGGGTTACTCTCAGCAAGTTACATACCAGTGTGATCTTCAGTGTCTTTCTTTGTCAAATATAATTGCTGGGAGCAAGAAATGAGATGACACCTAACAAGGCACTTTATTAACCTCTTCTCTAGCCCTCCCTCTCCTGCCTTTTTAACAAGTATTTCAGGAAGAGTTAATGAGAACCAGATGATAAAGCCACGAACACCATCCTTGGTCTCCTGTTCCTCCAAAATAATAATAATAACTGGAAGCAAGTAATTAATCCCCATGATTTGAAAAAAAATGTGAATATATGGCTCATATGTCTATTACTAATATATGTAAATGATGAGGCTTTGTTTGACCCAGACATGCCACTGATTTTATAGAATATTAGTGTACAACGGTTAATCTGAAATTGCTCCATATTCTGCAACTTTAATTACCAAATTTGGAATCGGATGGAGTTCTGACCGTAATCACAAGAAACTCAAATACAGGAAGATGCTACTTTCCCTGATGCTTTGTTATTTAGTTCCACTGACAGCAGATTAGTCAGTAAGCCCTTAGGAGGAGGCTTTCCACTGAGCCTCAGACTTGGGAATGCCTTGGCTGTTTTTACAAACAAGCTAACCTGATGGAAAGTCATTTTCAGCTGAAGAATCCTACAGCACAATCACTTGAATTGTGTTTACTTATTTGGATACCATTTTGAAGTGTTTACTTTTCAGTCTCTTTTTTGACATCCTGCAGCCATGAATGTCAGGACATTAGGGAGATCCAAGACCTAATTCTCACCACGGGGCTTGAAGTAATTTTGATGAATTCCATAGATGAAAGATGGCTATCATTCTTCAACTAGAAATGTAGAGTCTCATCATTTGAAGAAGTTGCAATGATCTCTAGTCTAGTCACACGCTTGAAGCTTAAATTTGCTCCAAAACCTCCCAGTCAAGTGAGATTCAACCCTTCAGAGTATCCTTGGACAGCTCTGGCTATTAAAAAATTCTTCCTTCTCTTAAACCTCATAGCTTCCACCCTTGGCTCCAACCAATGTTGGGGACATAAAAAGCAGCTCTGCTCAAACTTATGATGCTGCAGACTTCCTGAGGGCAGGAACTGTATCCACTACAGCTTCTAGTAACTTGATACATGATTGCTGAGTGGAGTTCAAAGCAGATTTTCTTCTTTATTTCAATATATATCTTACAAAAGAGCAGATCATCAGTATATTTAAGTTCTACTGAGAAAGCATCACATAAAATTACTGATTTTATTATCTAAATGCTAGAGCTGATATATTTTATTCTTTCAGTTTTATAATTCGAGCAATTTTTATCTGTCACGTACTGCAGTTTCCCTTCATTATAAAATAACATACTTGGGACTTCCCTGGTGGCACAGTGGTTAAGAATCCGCTTGCCAATGCAGGAGACACGGGTTCGAGCCCTGGCCTGGGAAGATCCTACATGCCGCAGAGCAACTAAGGCTGTGTGCCACAATTACTGAGCCTGTGCTCTAGAGCCTGCGAGCCACAACTACTGAGCCCGCGTGCTGCAACTACTGAAGCCCGTGCGCCTAGAGCCCATGCTCCGCAAGCCCCCGCTTGCCAAAACTAGAGAAAGCCCGTGCACAGCAATGAAGACCCAACACAGCCAAAAAAATTAATAAATTAATAAATAAATGTGTTTAAAATAAATAAATAAAATAACATACTTAATTGCACTACAGATATTAACTACAGACGTCACACGTGCAGGACAGACTGTCTCAGGCCCAGAGGAGTTGAAACCCCACTGAAGTAGGCATTGGACATTCTGGGTTCTAGCACCAACTCCACCACTATCATCTGAGTGACCCTGACTCTTGGTTCCTCTTCTGCAAACTGTGAGGGTTGAACCAAATGTTCTCTTAAAGTTCTTTCCAGCTTTACAGGTCATTTGCATTTTTGACTTATTTGTCCCTGTCAAAGAACACAGACCTCTGATTTCCAGTTCAGTTCTCAATTTATATTGCCAGTAACTATCCATATGTACACTGTTTAAAGCTAGGGCTGCTTTTTCTTTCCTTTTTTTCATTGCAGAACACTTTTCTTCAGGAAACAGTGCGTAGAGAGTGTGAAGAACGCTTTGAACTGACGGAGGCTTTGAGTCAAGCCAGAGAACAGCTCCTGGAGCTCAGGAAGCTCGGCGGACGGTCACCCCTATCACCAGGCTCCCTCAGCCAGGGCAGCCTAACCTCCTCTGTTGCAGCTAGCAGCAGTCAGGGAGAGAAGAGGCTCGCAAGACTGAACTCCGAAATGAGAATCAAAATCCCCAGCCTGCACGGAGTGTCGAAACCCACCGCTTCCCCAGCCTCAACTCAGCCCAGCAGGGTCAGCAGCTCAGGTTTGCCCACCCTCCCCCAGCCACACCCTCCCCAGGGTCGAACGTCTTCAGTCAGTGAGACCCGGCAGAGACTGGCTGTCATTCTGCAGAGGAGACTGAGTCAGCAGTGATGGAGCCAAAGTCAGGAGCAGCTCCACACAGCATGCCCGTCTTTCCCAGAGTCCAGAAACTCACTGTACGAGGATGAAAAGGATCAAATTACTACCACAGATTAAGAATGCGTACTTACAGATATTTTTAACAAGACAGTTGGAAAAGCTAAAGAATTGTGAAACCACATTTTCCAAGAGGCCTTTGAAACTGCAACAGATAATGAAGTTGTTGGTATTCCAGAGGGCCAATTTCTATATTTATGTATTGTGTGTTTCGATGTGCTCTATGAATATGCCCTTTTAGAGATCATAGGTAAAATTTTTCACCCATAGCATCTTTTCTACTTTTTTGCACTATTACAAGCAGATCTACTTCCACAAAATAATAATAATAGATTTTATTGGTTTTGTTGGTGTTTGTTCATTTGTTTGTTGAACTGAATAGGTTAAATAGATGTAATTAGTATTCCAAATAGAAAATGAAAGGACTTAATTTGATAATTTTCAAAATGCTTATTCAAATATTCACAAAGTTCTTCACAATCAAAACTTTCTCTTTTTCACCTCACAATCTAACTGGTTAATCTAATTTCTTTTTAAGTGTGGTCAGAAGTAATGATAGGTAATCTTTGGGAAGACAGTCTGGGAACCTCTAGAAAAAGGGACAGAAACTCCAATTCAAGAAAAAAGCGGTTTATTTCTCAAACTATAGGGATTATTTTCGATAACAAGGAGGCTGGCCATGGAAACATTACTTGGTGGAGATTTTCTGCATTGAATGCTTTTTGGTATTCCGGGTCAGAGTTTGGTTTTAACTAGTATTCTGGAGCCATTGTGTAGAGAACTAATTCAAGACACTTTAGTAGATGCACGTAGTGCTAATTTGGGATTCAAATTGTATTACCCCTGAAAAGGGGCATCTTGTTAACATGTTTTCCATTTTCAGAGTGAAAAACTAAAACCAGAAACCAGACCAGCTATTTTACGTAATCTTAACGCTTCAGGCTCCTCCCGTTTCTTAAAACACAACTCTTTACCTTATGCTAGTATTTATTTATCATTTTATCCATCTGATAATAGTGTATTTCTCTTCCATGACTGATTTTACTCAAATCCTTCATCTGACTGCATCATAGATATCCAGGCTTCTTACTCCCAGATTAGAACGATACTAACATGTGTGAAATATGGCACATAAAACTCTCTGCTATTTGGCCACCATATAGATGAGAGAATCCAAAGGTACTGGAATCCCTTCCATGTGCAAAAAAAGTAAAGTTACTAATCAAAATCAAGTTTATATCCAATCTTTCAAAGGATTGATCTAATCTAGGGTGTTTTAACCTCAAACAATTCCACATTAGCGCCACTAACTTCCCCGACTAGTTTAAGTGAGCACATCGTGTATAAAGTCTTAACAATGCTTGCTTTTGTTTTACAGAGATTGGCGTACTTATAATGCATTTGACAGGAGAACATAACGTCATCTAATGGTGGTGCTGGAGTGGATCTTAGAGGCCAACCCCAACAATCTCTCTTTTTTTTTTTTGCCAGTTTGTTCGTGTTTTATTGACGCCTGGATGCTCAGGCCTTGATCGCGCACTTCCATGGTGGGTGTGGCTCCTTCCGCAGCTGCCTCTTGACCTTCAGGTTCCCTTCGGGTTTGTTCAGCCGGCGTCACATGGCACAGTTCCAGGAGTCTATACTTCTCGCCCTTATATAATTTCCTGAGGTTCTCCTGGTTGATGACGGTGAGAACATGGGCGATGGATTTGCTAACACCTCGGACCTTGGAGAGTTTAGAAGCCGCGCCTCTTGTCACTTTAGCGACGCGCTGCTGAGACAGCGCCACCTTCAGGTCCTCCAGTTGTTTCAGCAGCTCCTCCTTGCCTCCAAGGTCTCAGGCCTTAATCTTGGCCATGGCTGTACGAGCGGCCTCGGCCGGCTTCTTAGAGGGAAAGAGAAACAGTCTCTTTACAAATAAGGAATAGATGCTCAAAGAAGTCTAACTTGGCTAAGGTGGGACAGCTAGTTAGTGACTGAGCTAGAACCAGAACCACTACTACCCAAACCCAACCTTTCCACCTCACTTCTCCGCTTACCAGAGAGTCCCAAACCTCCATCATGACTTTTGTCAGAAGCACCTACACTGTGGTTACCTAATATTTTCTTTAAATGCACTCAATTTTTAAACTTAAATTTATATAAAAAGGAAGCTTGACCCAAGGAGGAATAATTATAAAGTAATGAGTTTAATATACTTTAAGATAAATATGTATCTATTAAAATATAAAATGTTGTTAACATACCCCCTAAAATTATCTTGTATAATGCCAGCAGTACTCATGCCACACTCTGGAGACTACTGCACCAGACCTCAGTGTTTTTGATCTGGTGTTTGCATGTTCAGATTACAAATACTCATGACGTAAGGTGGATGGCAAAAGCTAGTGGAAACTCTAGTAAAAGCACAGGAGAATATTTTGGGCAACAGTCTTTGTTGTCATATTATACGTGCTTTTCCACAGTCTTGCAATTTCAGTTCTCTCTTCAGGAACCATGGGGCTACATTTTTTCTAAATTATGAACATATTTAAATTTGTAAAGAACGTCACCCATAAGCTTTTCAAAAGTGACATACAGACCATCCATTGCAAAACCTGGTTTCTCAGTTTGTTGTTACACTCTTCCTTTACAATGAGTAATTTGGTAAATAGGCACTCTGAGAATAGAATCATGATCTGCAGTCAGGCTGTATTATATTCCACACGTATGTCAGAGAGGTAATTCCATGGATAAACATAGAGACAATATTTACATTTATTTCAACCTAGACCATCTGAAGCAGTCTAGGTTGTGTGCTTATATCTTTTGAAGAAAGACACTTAGAAAAGAGAATAGCATTAGAGTATGTAACCTGAGTGTTAAGAACACATTCAAACTTTCCTTGATTTTTGCACTGATTAACTCCTGGCATGAAAGAGTATCAGGAATGTTAAGAAATCAGTGAGCATTATGGCAAAATAGGGCTCTCAAATGCATATAATGGATATTAAGTCTAATAGTTTTAATTTCCCTATAAGACATACATTTTCCATGACTTCAGTGGAAGAATTTATAGGTGTCAAAAGAAAAGAATAGCATAGAAAATATTCCTTAGGAAATTATAATACTATTTGTTTCTTTTCTTAAACTTAGATTGGTAGACAAAGATGGGGGAATTTTTCTATAGTTAACAGATTTCTCAAGCACTATTTTATAAAAGTTTATTGAATTAAATGACTATAGTTAGTCAGAACTACTTAAAAGTTATATTTTCTGGCAATAGAATTGACTGGAAGAGAAATTAATATTGAAAATTATGTTAGCTAAGATCTTTTAATGTTCTATTAGTCTAAAAGTTTTTGTAATATTACAGATTATAGCCAATTTCTTTTTGATTATGCAACAAGTTTTCTCAAGCTTTATCTTTTAAAGTTCTTATGATGATTATAATATTGCACTTATAGATCAACCTAGTACCCTAAAAGGGTTAATTCTCTGTAGCTGAAAATTCCGAACCATCATGTTGAGTCTTATTGAGCATGGGAAATCAATTTGGTGTGTGTCCAAAGTTCACAAATCCCACAGTAATTATGGATTTTTTTACTTTCATGTTTTAAGATAATAATTAGTGTATACTGTAACTTGCGCAGGGCACCTTTAATGATCCCAGACCATGATAGACAATAATGGAAGCATTCCTAAGGCAGTGTCTGTGGTATCTTAAGGAAGAAATTCTACTTTTTCTTTTGAAAATATCAACCCTGTGTAATAATAAATTGTAAGGCCAGTGTAATTGTGTTGCATCTTTAGAATCTGAAATATAAATTATATCATCTTTGTATATTCTGAATTAACAGATAAAAAATTTTAACAATAGTTGAATCTGAAACACACTTATCCTATGGCAATATTTACCATGATCCAGAAAATTGAAAGTTTTCTCTCTGCTCTAGCGTTTATATAGTATAAGGCTTTATATCCATTAAGTGAGTAAAAAATGTACTAAAAACCCCTTACCCTCATAATATAGCCTTAATACTTAGGCTATATTATATATTCACTCATTTCTTCAACAGGTATGGAGAATTGAAAAGGCACTGTGAAAGTTACAACAATAATTAAGATGTACTACAGATGCCCAAGAATTGTATAATAGAGGGCAGTGAGGAAGTGTATGCAGAGATTATAATATAGGGCAGCAGGTGTTGGGAAGAGAATCAAAAACAAGGTGTTATATGAGTTCAACTTTTTGATGGAAGAATCAGGGAACACTTTAAGCAAGAATTGGAATTTACAATAGGTTTTGAAGAATGGAGGAGGGTTTTATAGAAGAAGGTATACCAGGTAGAGGACATGTATAAGCAGAGTCATAGATGTGTAGAAAATACTTGGTGAAGGGAAGTAGTGGGAACCTGAAAAAGGTAGGTTGACCCCAGAGCTTGGAGGTGTTGAATAAGAGCCCATAGCAGGATTTTGACTTAGAAGTGGCATGCACTTTGTTGAAATTTGGGAACATAGCTCTGGCAGGGCTGTATTAGAATAATTATAGAGTGAAAAGGCTGGAGGCGGAACACCAATCGGTATATTTGTAAAGTAGTCCAAACAAAAGTTAATGAAATTCTGAATAAAGATGCTGATAATGGGAATAAACAGGAAGCAGCTGACTCAAATTCTATTCAGAGAAGGGAAAGAATTTGTTCCCTGTTAAATGCACTTTGAAACCATTACCAGCCATTGCCACTTAGCAGGGGTGCAGTGTATGAAATTGGTTCCAATTAAAGGATCACCCTTTATTTAAGAATATTACAGCTTCTCTGAAAATGTGAAATCATAGGAACTACTTTTTCATTTGGGCAACAGATAACTAACCCACAGATTCAGTATTCATAAGAATTCTCCTTAAAGCAAACTACAAATCTGAATAGTGTTCTAAGAATTATGAGAGAAGAATGTGGAAATGGACATTAAAAATAGCTATCATCTTGGCTCAAAGAATGCAAAGCACAGCTCAGTGGTGAGCTTTGGGAGTGATACAATGCAGTAAACTTCTTTCCGATTTTTGCTTACCATTTATGAGGGAAAATACAGAAGATAGCAGCCAAAATAAAAATAAAGATTATCTTAAAGTCCTTAAATTTTATAGTTCTGAAGGGACCTGACACATCCTCTGGTCCAGACCTGTAATTTTACAGAAGGAGATAATAGGTCCCTTAAATGTTGAATAATTTTCCATTCTTACAGTTGCTTAACAGCTGACTTGACAAGAGAGCCTTGGTCTCCAACTCTTGGCCACACATCTCATTTCCACACTGGAAGAACAGTATCAGTGCTCTAAATTTTTGCTACTCAAAGTGCTTCAGCAGGATCAGTGTCTCCTGGGAGCTTGTTAGAAATGCAGAATATCAGGGCTCGCACCCAAACCTGCTGCATGAAATCAGATTTTAATGAGACCCTCAGGTGGTTCATATACATGTTAAAGTATGAGAATCACTGCTCACAGTGGTGCCGTTGCCCCTGGCGTATTCCACCTCTAAGAGCTGTGTGTTAGTGTTAGATGGAAATTGCCTCGCCACACTCGGTTCCCTTATACCTAATCTGAGACCACCGCCACCCACATCCTGTGGACCCATTCAACATCTCAGCTTCCAGTGCACTCAATTCTACTTCTTTGCCTATTGACTGTGAATCTGTAACTCTCCAGGAAAACTAGTGAATTAAAGGAAATCAATATTCAACCAATATTCATAAATAGCTTATATCATCACCCAAATTTCTGAGCCTGAAAAGAACTAGAGATTTGTTATTTAAAAAAAAAAAAACAGTAGAAATACTTTCATTTTGATCATTGGCAAGTCATTGAATAACCTTACATTTTAATCTCATAATGATATATATTTGGATATCTGATTCCCAAAAGAAAATTCGACAATACTGGTTTTCTTTTGAGGCTTGTGAAACAGAATACTTAGATAAGTTCTTAGAATTATGAAGGAAATGTTAGAGTATCATTATTCCCCCTGAAAGTAGTTCTCAATCACTTAAATATAAAACAGTAACTTGCAGTATTACACCAAGATCAGTTTATTTTAAAGGTAGAACTGAATGGGTATTTGATTCAGATTCTCAATTTCAAAATCTGTATTTAACACAGTAAGGCACTATGCTCACTCGTCTGTGAGCATTAAGTCAGCTCATCTCATTATACCACAGGGTGGCCATATTCTCTAATCTTTTGGAATCCAGAAAATAGTGAAAGGGATTGAATTCATTTGCCATTAAAAAGTTTTGAATACTTTTTATTGACATACTTACTGCTGTTATTTAACTTGTATGGTTATTTGTTATTACTATTAATTCTCATAAATAATAATAATTCAAACCCAACAATTAGACAGACATATAATTTAGAACATGGAAGCACTTTTAAGTAGAGGCTTTCATATGACTTAACATTGGAAATATATTTGTTTTCTGAAAAATACGAACATCTGGCTTTGCATCGGGCACCATGGAAAGATACATCCACCTTTCTCTCAAGTGAGCTTGATGTGGTCTAACACATTAATCTAAAGAGACACCTTCTGCCTTCTGCCTTCTTAAAGTGAATGAGTTCTACAGTTGTAATTTCCTATCTGGAACCTTAAGTTTCTAGGGAATAAAGGTTACTGTCAAGATTCAAGTGACTACTTCTTCCGTTTAAAGCAGAATTTCTTAAAACCCAAGGCAGACAGGTTTCCATTTTCTATTACTAGACTTTTTTTTTTTTAAGATGTTGGGGGTAGGAGTTTATTAATTAATTTATTTATTTTTGCTGTGTTGGGTCTTCGTTTCTGTGTGAGGGCTTTCTCTAGTTGTGGCAAGCAGGGGCGACTCTGCATCACGGTGCACAGGCCTCTCACTATCGCGGAGCACAGGCTCCAGACGCGCAGGCTCAGTAGTTGTGGCTCACGGGCCTAGTTGCTCCACGGCATGTGGGATCCTCCCAGACCAGGGCTCGAACCCCTGCCCCTGCATTAGCAGGCAGATTCTCAACCACTGCGCCACCAGGGAAGCCCTATAACTAGACTTTTTAAATGGTTGACGTTTAAGCTGGGATCTCATGGGATCTCAAAGTTAGAATCTTTTTATTCTTCCAAGGGGCACATGGTACTCAGTATAGAACTGAGGTTAGTGAGAAGAGGTGAAGTTAGGGAGAAAAGAATCCACTACCTTATTTAATAGCAGTGATTAGGTAAGGACTTAATATACATGTTCCCTCCAGAATTGTTGGTCAATATTTTTGCCAATGTACCCTGAAAAAAAAATTTTTTAAATATGTACCTCTTGCACATTTTTAGGTTGACATCTAAAACATATCATCATAAATATAAATAGTTGCAAAGGATATTGTAATGATAACCAGTATATTATAAATATGGACATTTAAAACTAAAACTGTTACTTTAATATATTTTTATAATTGTAAACCTTTTATTGCTCTCCTATCATATTAAATTACTACAAAAGCATGTACATAACTTTACAAAGTTCTTCTGGATTGAGTTGTTACTACAGTTATTAATATACTACTATTAAAAATAACATAAATATCTTATAAATTTTGACAAATAAGTATAAAAGTTAAGTTTTGCTGACAGTGCATTTCTTGATACCATGAATCAATATCTAATGTTTCTCTATACATTTAATGAAAAAGAAGGTAGATGTAGTCAAAAATAATTGATCTGTACATAGGCTCTTACTTACTTTTTATTAGTAGGATGTAGAAAATATTAAGCATTTTATGATGAAATAAGATGAGGATTTTACTGTATTATAATAAACATTTGAAACAGTATCTGGTAAAAAATTGTTTTAACTACTTCATAGAATAATAAGTGCCAAGTGGAAAGATGTCATAGAAAGTTTATCTATTATATCTCCAAAATTTTGATAGTCTAAGAAAACATTCTAATTACATTTAAAATAATTAATGACACTAACCTACACTGCTTTGCTATTTAAAGTTTCTTTTCTTTTCAGATAAGGAAGTGTCCTGGGGACAAATATCAAGAAGACCTGAGACGCTTCCCTGGTGGTGCAGTGCTTAAGAATCTGCCTGCCAATGCAGGGAACATGGGTTCGAGCCCTGGCCCAGGAAGATCCCACATGCCGCGGAGCAACTAAGCCCGTGTGCCACAACTACTGAGCCTGCACTCTACAGCCCTCGAGCCACAAATACTGAGCCCACATGCCTAAAGCCCGTGCTCTGCAGCAAGAGAAGCCACCACAATGAGAAGCACACGCACTGCAATGAAGAGTAGCCCCCGCTTGCCTCAACTAGAGAAAGCCCGCGCATAGCAACGAAGACCCAACACAGCCAAAAATAAATAAATTATTTATTTATCTTTTTTTTTTTTAAAAAAAAAGAAGACCTGAAAAGAGCTGCTTATATTTAAATGCATTGCAGGAAGGGGAATTTTTAACAGTCAGCCTTTCTTACTAGTGTTATTTTCGCCTTGCTTTCATGAGACTGTCGTCCAAATGCATACTTTGACAAAGCCAAGGCATAAAAAAAAGAGACCCATCAGTCCAAAATTGTCTAATTCCCATGGCTACAATCTACTTGTATGTGAGCTCAGAAAATCCTAGCGTGGACTAAAATATCATTTCTAGCATGACACTTTATTTCAACAGGAATATTTATAAGTTAGGGAAATCCAGGAAGCTCTATGAACTTAAGATCATCAACCCCTTCAAGTACCCCTGGGGTACACATACTCCATGTTAAAGGCCACTGTTCTAACTTAGCAAGTCAAGTCAACCAGAATCTTGTTTGCATTGAAGCATTAGACCTTCTGGGCATAACTTAGTAGGGTACCTCAGGTCAGAGGGTTGGACTCCCAGACCTCAGATCCAAGACAGAGGCTGGGCTCCCCTCCCTGGGCCTGCCTCCACCCAAGAGTTCCCAATGTCAAGGAGAGGACCTGAGAGCAACCTCCTGCCTCTTCTGGTCATGAGCCCAGATCACAGAAGAGGAAATTTCTGAGTGCAGCATCAGTGGGGTCCTTGTGGTTCTCTGCGACCATGTCCCCATGGAACTCTTAATATACTGTTAACCGGAGAGACCCCAGAACCGACCAAGCCCATCCACTTTATGCAGTGTAAGGCAGACCTGCAATCACCAAGAAGAAAAAGTTCTCCTTCAATATCCAGCTAGCAGCAGTAGGAGAAGCAGTGAAGGGAAATGTGAGACACAAAGATCAAGTTTGGGGTCAGGGAGGGCTTAAATTCTTTGTAACTACATGGTTGGAACTCTGAACCAATAATTGTTAATGTCGTCAAATTCTCGATATGTACATTACATTAACTTGGGGAAAAGAGATTATACTGTGTTTACCATTTGTGCCCTGGACACAGTATATTGGTAGGGAAAGATGGCCCTATTTGATGGAAAGAGATATTTTTCCATGTTTTGATTTTATTATTTATGATCAAATATAGTCATACAACCAATATGAGAATTTATTTTGCTCATGTATTAAAGGCCCTTGAAAATGTTTGTCAAAACATCTGTAATTTGATGTTTTAAACTGGTAATAATGCATTTCAATAGCATATATATATAGAATCTATATTGCTATTCCTACTTTAATTACCGATGTCCCAAATGTTTCTAATACTAACTTAATAGGTGCACTCTTTAATTATCAATGGCCCCCAGATGCCCAGAGTCTCTGCAACCATCCAGCCCCTCCAGGACTGGGACAGATGTTGGAAAGACACCAGAAAGGGTGAGCATCTGGCTGGGTCTGAGGGCATGTGACCTGACTGAATATATGATCCTGACTGTATTTCAACCACAACATCTTTAGGAACTGTCCATTTATTTATTTTTGTTGTTTACGCCTCTTCTGACCTTCCTTAGTGTAAAAGCAGCTAAACTTTTAATGAAGAAATTGTATATTCATACAGTGTTGAAACTCAGTCATTAAACGTTTAATACAAACCTTACTCTAAATGTAATATCATGAGTTTCAGGACAGCTCTTGTAAAGGTTCTGAACTTTCCTGAAAATATGATGAGAATGTTGTCTCAGCAGTTTTCCTTGGCTGCCTTTGGATTTAGTCCTAGTACTCCTGAGGGAATAATTTACCTCAGATCTTCTAACTTATCTAAATGTGTGTAAAAATGAGGCTATTATACTCCTTGAGTTAACGCAGGTTAGGATCAGGGTCTCGTTGCAGGTTACATTGAGGGATTTTCGTTCATTACCAAAAGGGCATGAATAAAAAAGCATGGAGTCCTCCTTGCCTGGTGAAAGAGGAGGTCTTCACAGGCATCAGGCTTATGCCCACACTTTGTGTCCCTGGTTTAAAAGCAGAAAGTAGATTTCCAGTGTAAAATGGCGTGGCATCTAACAGGCCTTGATGCAACCCCTTCCAATATCCCATTAAAAGCTCTGTGATGGAAAAGGAAATGTCACATACGCACAGCACACAGACAACCAAGTCACAGCAAGAGCCTGGCCCCCCATTGCTGTGCCACATGGGTGCTGCCCCTCAAGGCACCCAAGCTACTTTGCTGGGAACATTCTGAGATGGCCATTCCTAAAAGAAAAGAGGAATCGTGTCTGAGTGGTGGTGAGGGAAAGATGGGCAGTGATGCACTGTACCCTAGGAAGTGGGATTCTCTCAAATAGCAGTGGATCAGCATAACAGAGGCTGAGCAGCCAGGTAGAGAAATACACCTGATGGTACTTGTAGGGGGAGTAGTAGCAGCAGTAACAACAGTTTAGTACTAGTAGTAGTAGTAGCAGTAGCAGTAGCAATAATAAAGAAAATGATAATAGCAGATATTTATTGTTTATCATGGGCAATGTACAATACTAAGGGCTTTAAAAGTATTTCATTTAATGCTCCAAGAAACCCTATGAGGTTGACATATTTATTAGCTTCCTTTTACAGATGATAAAACTGAGGCATAGAGAGGTTAAGCAGCTCACCCAAGTTACACAGCTAGGAAGTGACAACGCCTGGACTGGCAAATAGGCACTGTAAGCTGAAAACTGGGCCAGGGACCAGGTACATCACCTTCCCCCCCACTCCCAAGTTTTGTCTCTGAGAAGGGATGTTACCCTCATTCCAGAGCAAACTTGAGAGATGTCTCTGTAACCTATCTGTTGAAATAAAGATCTAGCTTCATTTGAGAGTGGGCAATCAAGAAGGAAGGCAGAAAAGAAGGAAGGAAGGAAGAAACAGCTTAGAAGCTATGAAAAAAGCATTACAGAACAAAGGAAAGAAAGTAGCATATAGGAAATAACAAAACAGACCTAAGAAAAGATCTACTGCACAATCTTATGAGGCCCCTCTAGGAAGTGATTTAGCATCCTGTAGAAGCAAAATATTATAGGCCTCACATTTCTTTTTTTAAAATATGTCATTTTCTATATTAAGTCTTTAGGTCCTGTGCTTCCTGATTTATTTCTAGAATATGGTGTCCTAGCTATAGCCTTAAAAAAGCAGTTTCTTTTAAACACAGACAAAGGAGAAAAAGAGTATTAAGACTGGTACAGAAGGAGAGAGAAATAACAAATTATACAGCTGTTCACAAGATAAAACTCTCCAGATAAAGACAAAGGTCAAAATTTATAAGAATAAAAACATGTTCTACATTTAGTAATCATAAAAGTGCTCCTAAAAATTGTCTATAAAAGTCCATTTTTGAGACATAGATCTTCAAAAGTTAAAGTTTCTTTTAACTTTAAATAAAGTTAATATAAAACAGAAGGCCTTGATGCAGCCCCTTCCGATATCCCATTAAAAGCCCTGTTATGGGAAACATTGGTCTCTGATAAGCTGAATGGTCTCTGATATGCTGAACTACTACTGTACTTGAGATAGTTGAAATTAAAGCCTTTTGTTCTCAAAAGTCATTTATGCTCTTTTTTCATTGTTAACAGTATGAAATTATATAGTGAATGAACATTTTATAGTGTGTATGGACTCCCATTGTTTTGTTTTGGAGCAAAGTATCTTAAGACTCTGTCTTTGCTCTTCTTCCTTTGATGTATTTCTACCATCTTATTATGTGCTTTCCACTCTCTCTCTCTCTTTTTTTCTTACTTGCCATCTTCTGAATAGATTTTCTTTTTTCGTTTCTTTTTCTTATTCCCACCATTACGCCCTACTTCTGTCCCTTTGGAAGTAATTCTCTCTACAACTATTTTTAGGAGTTACCCAGACATTTTTTTTTAATATTTTATTTTATTTTATTTTTTACTTTTTGGCTGCATCAGGTCTTCATTGTGGCATACAGGCTTCTCTCTACTTGTGGCGTGCGGGTTTTCTCTCTCTGGTTGTGGTGTGTGGGCTCCAGAGCTCTCAGGTTCTGCAGTTTGCAGCACGTGGGCTGTCTTGCTGAGGCATGCGAGCTCAGTAGCTGTGGTGCACAGGCTTAGTTCCCCCGTGGCATGTGGGATCTTAGTTCCTCGACCAGGGATCGAACCCGCGTCCCCTGCATTGGAAGGCAGATTCTTTACCACTGGACCACCAGGGAAGTCCCAGGAGTTACCCAGACATTTTAACATGCTTACTTAATCTCTTGATGCTTCACCCAAACAATACAAGTACCTTACAATATTATAACTACAACTTTCACAGTGTTCCAATTTATATTATATTTTGACCATATTTGAATTCTATCTTGTTTGTTTAACCTCACAAATTAGACATGACTATTATTGTTATATGTAGTCAATGTTCGTCAATTTCTTTGCTCACCGTTTGTTCTTGCATCTCAGACTTTCCTCCATTTAGCCTCATAATCTTTCTGCATAAAGCAGTTTTCCATTCTAAAAGTTTTACTCAATTTTTCTCCAATCTGCTAGATTTTTTTTAAAACTTCTCTTATTCCTTGTTCACAAACTTTTCATTTCTTTAAACATACCAAACATGCTTATTTTATATTGTGTCTGATCGTCTTTACAGATCTGATTTTTCTGCCTGTTTCTGCTGGTTCTCGCTCATGGTGATTTATTTTCTTGTGTGGGGTGGGGGGAAGGGCAGAATATGCCTATGTGTGTTTTTATGTGAGCTTAAGTTCCTTGGAACTTTATCTGTAGGAATTCTTTGAGACCTGGGTACAGACTGCATTCTTCCATAAAAGATTTGCCTTTGCTCTTGATTATACAAACATTCTTGGAGCACTTATATTAAAATTCTCTTCTTTCAATTTTTCAGATGCAGATAAAATAAATTCATACAAAAAGCCACATGAGGGCCAGGCTGCAGGTACAGATTCTCAGGTGAGAATTCATCCCACTCTCCTCCAGCATAAAGATCAAATCAAGATGCATGGCTGTCTCCTGCATAGCGGGTTATTTTTTACTCATCCTTTGAACTGAAGGTAAAGCCCTTTGAGATTCCAGCTTTATCTGAGAGTCTCCTATAAAACTTCCAATTTTGCATGGGCCCAAGGCTTCATCTCCTCCCCTCCACTATCAAACATTTTCCAAAAAGTTCAAGGTTTCCAGGTTTTGGCAGAAATATTGAGAGAGCTGGCTTTGGCTCTCCTCTCCCGAAGTCGCTACTTCTGTCTTGTTTTTGATTTCTGCAGATTCCTTACTTCTGTGCCATCTGTTGATGCCTTTAAAAAGTGTTTTCTTTGTTATTTTGTCTAGCATTCTGGTTGTTTTCACTGGGTAAATCTTTTAGCATATCTAGTTCAGCAAACTAAAGGCAGTAAATATTCTGTGGAGATGGGGGGACATCCCCTCCCCGCAGTATATGTGCTGAATTGAAGACTTCTATAAAGCACTGTGTCAGAAGAATACAGAGGTCTGGGAACCAAAGGATAGAAACAAAAGTGGCCTCATTTACCATTATTCCAATGACCACCTTTCTCTTTTTTTGTAATATAAGAAGTTAAAGCTAGAAATTTCCTCCAGTCATCTGCTTCTGGGAGAAGCAAATCCATATAGTGTTTAATGTAGAATATATTTTTCTGTTTGGAAAATACCCAGGATATATTTTATTTATTTTGATTTTTTGGTTATTTTTAGTCCATAGCAAATTAGAACAAACATTGCTCTCTAAAATTAATCCTGAAAAGAAATGCTGATTTTTAAGTAAAATTATCCATACTTTTTAACTTTATATTATTTCTCTTCATTCATTCATTCAACAAAGATTTATTAAGCTCTTTGTGCTAATCACTATGCTGAGGTGATAAATTAAGAAACATCTGTACCAGATAGTTAATTTCTTGCATTAAATACTGTAAAAAGAGAGGAAGATGAAAACCTGCTTTTCTGCAGATAACAAGTCAGTGTTTGACCACAAAGCATTGGTTACCTGATTTCAAATCGCTTCTAAACAATTCTCCAACACATTTTGGATGAACCCCAGGAGCTCCAATGACTGTGGCATTAATAAACTGTTGAACTCATAATTATTTACAAAGAAATGGATCAAAAAAGAAATTTCTTTAAGAGGTGAAGAACATAAGTTACATATTGCCTGTTGAATGAATTCTCCACTAATTCATTCAGTATAGATTCATGGCTTCAGGAAAAGAAGAATATAAAAAATATGTTTAATCAAAAAAGCCTAGATTAAGACAAAAATTAGTAACAGCATCCCTCACTTTGGAGGCATTTCCAAACTCTGTTTCACTTACTATCACCATTGGCCAAGGGCATGCACCATCTCATTTGCTTTTCCCCCACGGTGCACATGGCAAAGGCCTGGACATGCTACCTATTCGCTGGGCTGGGTGAGAGTATTAGCAGAGCTCTCCTGCTTGCCCCAAACAATCTGTGACTGTGCAGCCTGTATTTCTCATTCAAAGTAAATTCCATGTTAGTCTGTACAGAAACACCTTTTGAAGTCATGAAAAGCATGGCAGAGTTGAAAGAAGTGATGATCTAAGTGGTCTTTGTTTGGCATTGGGATCAAATACTACATCTGTTATCCAAAAAACAAGAGTATTTTGACCTTTATCTCTTTATACAGCATTTAGGCAAGAAATGGACTGTGTAAAGATATTTTATTATACTCTGCTCCTTCCTGAGCTGGATAGTTTTTATGTCATGACATCAGTTTTCCTTACTTACAATTATCCCTTAATCTCTTACGTCAATAACATATTCACACATATTGAGTCTCCTTCTGTAATTAGCATTGACTGAATTCCATACCTAATGCCTAAGTAACTACCTGGGGTATGGTTTAAGAAGACAACTCTGAACTGCCTGCATCTGCTGCTACGTCATGCCTGGGAGAAACAGACTCTCCCTTATTGATCTACGAATAATTTAAAAAGAATGAAAATCAGAGTTTATCAAGTTCATGTTACTATCTTTATGTATTGGCATTTGGAAAAGCCTCTAGTCATGGTTTTTCATTATCACTATGGCTTTTAAAGCCTCCGGTATAGTCATTTTGGCAAATGAATGAACATCAGCAACTGCATGAGAACAATGGCCTCACTTTGTGGTGTGATGTGGGGAAAATATTTTTTAATTTTCTAACGTGCTGGGCAACGAGTCTGACTCATAGAGATAGTAATTATACCTCTTTTCTAAAGTGAAGCAGCAGAGAGAGAACATACTAAAATTAATGAAGAAAGCAAGACTTAGGTTCATTTTTTTAGGTTCATTTTTTTCTATCTGGAGAATTCATGATCCTGAGAGGTTTTTAAAATGAATCATTGCTTTGTGAAGTATAGCTCAGGAGCAGATATTTGTCTTTGTGTCAAAAACAAGGACTCTTAACAAATTGAATCTCTTCCTACCTTTAGATAATTCAAGAAAGATAAAATCTTGAGGGCTTTATAGTACTGAGCAGGGATAAAGCCTTCTTACAGACTGGAACAAAATTCTTACCAATTTCAACTGGCAGATAAAAATGTATTTCAGAACTGATTTTCACATAAAGAACTTTATAATATTAGAACACTCCATGCAGTCAGGGTGGTTGGTAATTGTAAACATACTACATTATGTGAAAATGAAAGCTGATTGATTCTTGTGGAGCATGCATTAGTGATAGCGTGAATCAGAACAAGAAACATTTTCTCATTCCTTAAGAGGTGAGAGTAAGGTGGGAGGAGGGGTGGGGAGAGGGTTGGTTTGACAGTGAGGTACTATGACAAAGACCAGCTGAAAACAAGGGCAAAAATTGCAAGGTAAGTGCGCTTTAATTTGAATTGCAAAGGGCAAGTGTATGACCTTGAATATTTGCTCCATGCCTGATTCAGCACCTGTGGCTCACAGATATGGATGTAAAATAGTTCCAAGTCCAATTCAACTCAGTAGAAGATTGTGTTCGCTCTCTCTCTCTCTCTTTCTCTCTCTCTCTCTCATTTTTGGAATGTGATATAAAACAATAAAACAGAGATTGACAAAAAAAGACATTGCTAGGAATTAATTTGCGAAGAAAAGTTCTAAAGACTAGCTGCCAGTCACCCTAGCTCCTGGCATTCCTGCATGTCCTTAAATCATCCTCTGACTGCTGATGACAGCTTCCCTCCCAAGCCCCTTTCTAGATGCTGTTTATTCAGCTATTGTAAACTGACCAGGTTGCAACAGAAGAGCACCCACTTGTACACAGTGGCATGTCGTGCGTCACTTTGCAGTCAGCACTGCCTTATACTGAAGATTTGTCTGTGGTTTCCTTGGGCACCAAACAGAAAACAAGCAAACAAACAAAAGCTACCTGAGATCAGATCTTGCCATTGGCTGTGGAGAAGGACAAGTTATCACAGACGTCTATCCCCTAAGCAGGTCATCATGTAAAGGGATATGGGAGCAAGAACAGCATAAGCCTGAACTTACAGCCAGGAAAGTACTTGTGGGTAGAATGTAGATCACTGAGCTCATTCATTCTTTTCACTGACATCTACAACTACAGGGAGTGTAAACTACAGGGAGTGTAAGAATCCACTGTGTTATGGACTGAATTGTGTTCTCCCCAACCCTAAATTCATATGTTGAAGCCCCAATTTCAATTATAACAGGATTTGGAGACTGCAAAAAAGAAATGGGGACATAAGGGTGGGACCCTAATTCAATAGCACTGTATCCTTATAAGAAGAGGAGGAGGGCTTCCCTGGTGGCGCAGTGGTTGAGAGTCCGCCTGCCGATGCAGGGGACACGGGTTCGTGCCCCGGTCCGGGAAGATCCCACATGCCGCGGAGCGGCTGGACCCGTGAGCCATGGCCGCTGATCCTGCGCGTCTGGAGCGTGTGCTCCGCGATGGGAGAGGCCACGACAGTGAGAGGCCCGCGTACCGCAAGAAAAAAAAAAAAGAAGAAGAGGAGGAGACACCAGGAATGTGCATGCATGGAGGAAAGACCATATGAGGACACAGTGAGAAGACTTGCCATCTGCAAGCCAAGGAGAGGGGCCTCAGAAGAAGCCAAACCTGCCAACGCCTTGTTCTTGGACTTTCAGCCTCTAGAACTGTGAGAAAATAAGTTTCTGTGGTTTAAGTCACCCCGCTGTTATGGCAGCCTGAGTAAACTAAGAACCGGGATGGTTTACAGGCATAGTGCCATCCCAGTGCATCCCATTGCTGCACTGAGTTGCAGCCCAGAAGCATGGAGGTAGCCAGAACTCCATGAAAGCCTGAGGCACACACCAAATTTGGCTTCTCGGTCAATTCTTGTCTCTCTTGTGCATTATACTGATAGAAAAAGGAATAGAAGGACCATCCGTTAAATTCCATGTGCTGGACACTGCCCTGAGGATGCAAAAGTGACTCACACAGTTGCTTCCCTTAAGGAACTCATCATCTGGAGAAAGCCAAAGGCAAGATGAGTCAGTACTTCGATACAGGTATAGAGAAGGGCTTTGGAAAACAGGAATGACTAATTTTAATTTAGGACATGGAATTATGGGAAGGACAGGAAGGATCCGGAAAGGCTTCACAAAGAGGGAGTTTAAGGAGAAATGTTTTTGTATCCACTGCTCTCTAACCACTTCAAACTTAGTGGCATAAAACAATCACCATTTTATCATGCTCAGGAAGTCTGTGGGTCAGGAGTTTGGATGAGACACAATTTGGACAGCCTGTCTCTGCTCCATAGTGTCTGGACCCCAGTTGGCTAGCAGTGACTCAAACAACAGGGGGCTGGAAGCATCCACTTCCAAGGTGGCTCTTCACTCACGTGCCTGGTGCCTGGAATGAAGGACAGGTTCAGCCGGAATGCCGACCAGAGCACCCTAGATGCCCTCTCCAGAATGGCAGCCACTGCACTTCAGGGCATCAGTATCAAGTACCCTCAGCACATGTGGCAGAAACTGCATGGCTTTTTATGACAGCCTCGGAAGTCACAGAACATCGTTGCCACTATGCCCGTTGGTTGAAGCAGTCCCACTTAAAGGGAGGAGACACAGACCCCACCTCTCTTAAGAAGGAGCAATCAAATATTTGCTACCATGTTTTAAAACTGCCATATGGACCCTAAAGCATGAATAGGATTTCAATGAACCTCATGCACTGAAGCTTTATTGCCTAAAATGTTTTTTTTCTGATTTTACATGAATGCACATTCATTACTTAAAAGAAATGAAAATTATGGAAAAATAAAAAGAAACTTCCTCATTACTTCACCAGGCAAGCTATATGACTGGACCTGAGCTAGGAATTAGGGCTATAACTTTAAGTAAGACATAGTTCTTACCTCAGAGGGTTTCCTACTAAACCATGAAGAGATAACCACTGCTAATATGTTGGTGCAGTCCTTCCCAATTTGAATAAAATGGGTTGAGATGATTCCGTACTTACAGGTTTGTGTCCTGGTTTTTTTACACCTGGTACACAAGATAGTGTGAGTTTCCTCATAGCATTAAATATTCCACAAAACTGATTTTGAATGGGTGTATCACAAATCATCATATGAACAGACCATTGTTTATTTCCCTGCTGCTAGACATTTAAGTTGTCTTCAAGTTTGGGCTACTACAAAATAATAATGTAATAAATATGCTTAGTCATCTTTCTGCTTCTCTGAAAATTTTCTTAGGATAAAGTCATCAATTAGTTGAATTACTAGTTCAGAAAGAAAGAATGTTTTAAAAGCTCTTGATTATGGTTTTGCAATTTTGGTTTGCAAAAATATTGTCCCAGTTTGCATTTCCCTAGTGTGTGTTTGAGGAGCATCAAGGAGCCGAACACGTGGGAAGCAAGTCTGTTCCCCAGGTACAGGGTGGAAAGATTTGGCCCAGTCTGAACTGAGCAAAAGAATACTGCAAGAAACCAAAAGGCAGGTTAGAAACCATAGTCAGCTAATAACCAGCATGGGCTTGGCAACTAAAGAGATGGATGCTGGGAGATGATTACTATGGAGTCTGGGTAAATGAAAAGACTTCCCTGGCTTCAACTTTGGGGCAACATTCTGAAACCAAGTGTGACTTAAGGGATGCTCAGAAACCCAGGTTCATTGTGCGTGTGAATTAGGGCTCATTGGGTGGTAAGCAACAGAAACCAACCCTGGCTAATCTATACCAAAAGGGAATTTACTGGAAAAACAGCTAATTTCTCAATGGCTAGGAAACCAGGCTCAGAAACCAGGACAAAATGGACAGGAACTGAGGAACTTCATGGGCAGGAAGCAGCACAGAATGAAGGGTCTAAGACACAAGAATCCCTCACCAGTGTCACCTGGGCACACTGCTGTGAATAAGGAATGACCTCCAACTGGATTCTGTCTTTTGATGACTTTGCTCCAATTTCGGATTCCAGGGAAGGCAGATCTGACTAACCTCAAAAAATCTGAGTGCCTGACCTTGGGCCAGGGACAGGCACGCACCTCGACTAACAGCTTCCGGTATGTGGAAGAAGTAATTCCCAGAGGTGACTCAGGGCACAGCCAGCCCAAACCAAAAGTTATCTACCATACCACTTTACCTGGCAGGGGAAGTACACTAATACTTAACCAGCGTTAATCTCTGAGCCCAGAGTCACTTACCAGACTGAGCCCCTGCCTCCCCGCCCTGTCGCGCTCCCACCAAAGTAGGGTTCTGTGGAAATGAAAAGAGACTCAGGGACTGTCAGGCTTTGATGAGACATGGATGAGAAATACTAAATTTGAGCCACAGCGTATGAGGCACTGTGTTGGAGTCAGCATGAACAACCAATTACAGTAAATCCCGCTTTAACTTGAACAGAGTTTTAGCCTCTTCCCCTCCCCGCTCCTTTCTCATCTGGAACACTGGGCTTTGACTGATTAAAAGCAACCAGGGAGGGCTTCCCTGGTGGCGCAGTGGTTGAGAGTCCGCCTGCCGATGCAGGGGACATGGGTTCGTGCCCCGGTCTGGGAAGATCCCACATGCAGCGGAGCGGCTGGGCCCGTGAGCCATGGCCGCTGAGCCTGCGCGTCCGGAGCCTGTGCTCCGCAACGGGAGAGGCCACAGCAGTGAGAGGCCCGCGTACCGCAAAAAAAAAAAAAGCAACCAGGGAGCAAGTGGACTGGAAGGAATCTTGACAGAGGGCCAAAGCCAGGAACCACATGCTGCCTTCTGCTTGGCTGGAGTCCCCTCCTCCGCCTGGTGAGCCGATGCGGAACAGAGGAGCCAGAAGATACTGTCGCCTGGCTCTGTTGGGGGGATACTGGACGCGGGTCAGGACATGGGCTAACTTTAGGAGGCTGGCTGTCCCCAAGAGCTCTCCCCCTTAGGGCAGTATCTCCCAGCCTTGTCTTTCCCTGCGAGCTGACGGGAGTTACTCCTCATTCCGGGGTATGAACAGGGTCATCAGCCCTGAAGGTGCATCTTGTACTTGGGAACCGGAAGAAGAGACCAGATTGCCCTGTCAGATACCCCATCATTCAGCCAGGCAGTGACAGAACGAAAAGAGGGCGGTTAAATCTCAGGCACAGAAGCAAGGTGACAAAGATTCATTGCACTTGGGGGACACAGAAAGTCACAGGGTCAGGGAGGTGCTCCTAGGATGAGAGAGTGTCCTAAAGGGGAAGGAGGGCCCACTGGGACAGGAGGGTGGTCAGCAAATGGCAGCTCTGCCCTTTCTGGGAAGAGGGCAGCAGCCCTGGTCTCAGCTTCCCATCGTTTCTCTCATTAGGAGAATCATCATGGGATGCTGCAGAGTAAGATATTCCCTCTGGTGATCAGGACTATAGTTAATTAATTGCTCCCTTGGGAAGTGGGTGTTGGGGCACAAGGTGGGGAGAAGGGTCCTGCATTGGCTGCCAGAGTCTACGTCTGCCTTCAAGGGCACGTTCTAGAAACAACTACAGGACCTTCACATCCGCAGGGCTGCGGCAAGATCCCAACACCTCCCTAGAAAGACCTTCCAGCACCATGGAGGGGACTGGGCATGTGGCCGTTGTTCCAGACCCCTTGCTGAGCAGGGGAGGGTGGCCTTATCATCAGGGGCCAGGGTCAGAGCAGGACGGAGAGGGCAGGAGGGGCTGCGGTGGCCCCAGCACATGCAGAAGTGAGAAACTGCCTGGCCATACAAGGTGTAAAGACACTAACAACGTTCTGATTTTTCCCATGATGAACACTTCAATATTTTTTTCTGAAATATGAAATTATTTCCAATTCTTTCCTCCCATTTTCCAGGGCTTTGTCTGCTGAGTGTGCTTTGGGGTAACTAAGTGCTGGGTGTGGCCCCATGAGGCCCGAACAGAGGGACTTTGCTAACTGTGTGGAGGCAGCCTGCATGCATCACAGCAAGAACTGAGTCTAGACGTGCAGCGCTCCCTGCCTGGAATCTGTGAGTCACCCGGCTGCTTTCCCGAGGAAGAGAATGTCTGTCCCGGCCAGCTCTGCCCTCCCCCGGGCTGCTCCAGGGGAGCCCCTCAGCCCCATCTGGGGGCAAGGCTGAGGGACTGAGAGCAGGGAAGAGTCTGCAGGGCTATCCAGGGTGGACTGTCACCCCAGAACTGATCTGTGCCCATAGCCTCCTTCTCCTCTGGGCCCCTCAGTCCTGGTCAGAGGGTCCCCGCATCGCGGGTGCGGCCACCTTGCCCTCACCCAGATCCCACGTCCCCTTCAGTACCTATTTTGCAGACTCGTCCTTAGAAGTGCAAAATCTTCCTTCAGCACCTGTGCATCAGGGCAGAAACTGTATTTCATGTCATTCTTGCCCTTGTTCCCATGTTTGCTCCTGATGCAACAGGGCCTTGCTAAGTCCAACTGCATCTCAGCAGAGTTTCTCTTTCAGTGTCAGAGAGGAGCGTGTGGTATCGACAACCTGTTTGTTGCCTCCAATCTTTGATTTTCTCATCAGAGGCCCCCAGCTGGCTCCCCACATCTGAAGGCAGCCAACAGAAATCAAAGGTGAGAGCAGTCAGGTGGTTATCACTATTGCAGGCAGACGTCCTCTCAGCAGCTGTGCTAACATGCGCTGCCCCAAACCTCAGGCCTTTCCTCAGCTGTCCCGCCTCTGCAGCTCTGCAGGCCTCACTCCCCCTCTCCCCACCCCCCAACTCTCCCCACCCCCAGGCCCCGGGAGGTACATGATGTGATGAGGGGGGCTTGCATGAAAGGGCAGCGAGTCAACACCTTATATAACAGCTCCAGTTTCTACGTCAGCGTGAGATACATGGAATCAAAGTCCCTGTGCAACCATTAATGTGTAATGCCTCAGTCACTGCTTCACAAACCAATCTTTAACGCCTCAGCGAGGAAAAAAACAATCCCGCAGTTCTCCCGGGCCCTGGACCTTGAGTCCATCACGGCCACTGGAGCCTCACTCAGACTCAGTTCCCTGACATGAAAGAGTGTCGTAGCGTAAAAGAAAAGCAAGGGTGGTGGTTTGTGCCAACACCGAACACTGTTTGCCATGTTTGAGCCAACGCACTTCATCAGAGTTCCACCTGCCTGTGGGCTGCTGCCTGGCTGATAGATGGCCCCAGCATCTGGAGGCCAAAGGGATGACCCGCGGGGTTACCTCCCTGCACACCGAAGATATTCCAACCATCTCCACCCACAGCTCTGTGGCTTGTGCCAAAATAGGTGAACACCTTCCTGGAGTTTGTATGTGTTGATTTATTAAGAGTGATGTCTCCCCACATCCTGCTAAGAAAAAACGTCTTTCATTTCAGCTTTTGTTGTTGTTATTTTTTGCCTGTTCTGTCTTCCTGGCATGACCCCAGGCACCTCTTAGTAGCTGTTGTGCTGTCTCCAAGACGACAACCTCCCAAAAAAAGATATTCATATTTCACAGAGGATGGGCCTTACCCTGTTCTCTGTTTCCACACCCCACTTAAGAAAATTCCAGTGTTTGGCAACCTGTCAGTGACAGCCTGTCAGAGTAAAATATTTGGCCAGAAGCTATAAATAGCTGCCTTCTGCTGATGTATTAAAACAGTAATGATTATAGGAGTAAGGAGCAGGTCTGGGCAGCTCCTCACTGGGCAAGGTGTCTCAGACTTCCGCTCAGGAAGGTTCCCTCTCCTTCGGGAATCACCTACATCAGTGGTTCTAAACTGGGGCCATTCTGACCCCAAGGGACATGGACAACGTCTGCAGGTGTTTGTGGTTGTCACAACTTGAGGGGAGGGGGAATGCTACCGGCATCTGGAGGGTGGAGGCCAGGGATGCTGCTAAACACCCTGCAAGGCACAGGACAGCCCCCACACCAAAGAACGATCCGACCCAAACGTCTCTTGTGCCAAGGTGGAGAAACCCTGACCATATCTGCTAAGTCACCCCCACTCTTACATGACATTCCAAGTAGTCTGTGGTATATACAGAGAAATCTAGAGTGGAGGTATTGTCACCCTTCTTCAATTCACTTAAACTTCATTAAAATGTATCAAACGTGTCTACTTGTGTAAGCGTCCACAGATAGGATTGCGTCTCTGCCTTCCGGAAGTCTAATCCCAGCCGTGGAGACAGACACATATACAAACCACACAAGGGAAGATAAGCCAGCGGTGTTGAGCGTTGTCTCCTCATGCGAAGGGCTGGGAACCTGAGACAGAGAGATGAACTCCCCCTGGCCTGGAGGGCAGGCGGGCTTCAGAAGTCCTCAGAAAGGAGAATTCACACTGTGAATTCACGCTGTGAATACAGACGAGGAAACCCCTGCCTTCAAAGTGGGACAGGAAGCGCTGAAGGCTTGGGAAGAACTGAGCAAAGACAGGGGCCTGCCTGGTCGGAGAGGACCAGAGGGCTGTGCTGGTGGCTGGCATGGGCTGCGTGGTGCTTTGGGACGGAGGATGAGGCCAACTTTCTTCTTTTTGTTGCATTTACTTTTTGTTGAATAACAGGCCACGTATTTCTGTGTCAGATTTCCATAGTTTCCCCTTTGTTTGCTACAGTAACATTACTAGTCAGTCGAGAATCTTGCCATTTTTATGCAGTATTTAAAGGGGAGAAGAGTTTTCACCCAAAATGTAAATTATCAAGTTCCTCCTGGGGCCAGAACCAAGTAAGATTCTGTACTTGGTTCAGTTGTTACTCACTTTGTGTGAGATCCAATTTGTTTTTAGAAAAACTCGCTTTGAGTGTGTATATTTGGAAGGATCTCAGAATCATGAGATTCTAGGAATGGAAGAAACCTCAAGAAATGCTCAGGTTCAGTTTTGTCCGGTCCAGCAGACAAGCGCTGATCATCACCCTTTCACACGTGAGACCATTACATTTCTGTATACTTCAGACAGAGAATAAACCTATACTAAACGGCAGGACTATTTATTGGAAACATTGGCTAAGGGGTACAGTTCTTCAGATTTGGGGGAGTAACCATTGTCCAAGTGGCTCTGCCCAGAGTTGCTGGCCCAGAGATCAAGGAGATAATCTTAGCGCACTCACGTGTGTGTGTGTGTGTGTGTGTGTGTGTGTGTGTGTGTGTGTGTGTGTGTGTGTGAGAGAGAGAGAGAGAGAGAGAGAGAGAGAGTGAATGCAGGGCTAAAGGGCAATAAGAAGCCACCAATCTCAAGATTTATGGGGGTGAGGTGTCCTCATCTCTGCTGATTCAGGGAGCAGAGCCAGTGAGATCTCCTAGAAGCAGATGTGGGGAACAGTTGGGACTGTTAATAGTCAGCAGCTAAAGTCCATCTGGAAAGTGTCTGTCCAGGGATTCCTTGGATACTGGAGCCATTTTAGGAAATTCAGGCTTTTGGCAGAGCAGACAGCCTCCCTTGGGGGCGGCAGGGGTGGAGGGTGGATCTCCCCAGGGATTTTGAGTGCCTGTGGCTACCAAGAAGCACTCCAACCCAGATTTCCCTGAATCCAGGCTCCCTGGGGACCCTCCCACCCTGGTTCAGAAGCTCTGCCTTGATTACAGCTTGAACTGAGATGACCTTGTATTTTCCTGTGAAAACTGCACCCCTATTCACGTCAACATCCGCAATGTGGGGCTCATTGCTGCATCATTTGTCCCACTCCAGGGCAGGACCCACCCAGGAAAAGCCCTGATTTTCTTTCTAAGGGACATCCCTAGTTTACCATAGCAAATGGATTATTTCCTCAATAGTAGGCCACTCAGCGTGTGACTCAGAGAGCTGCTTTTGTCAGGTCATGAGATGAAGAAGGAAACAGTGTGGGGAAACACCAGATCCTTGGCTACCCCATTTCCTAAAGCGAGCCTTACCCCTGGCGTCATCAAATGACTTTGGCAGCCTTCTACCTGCCACAAATGAACTGAAAAGACAGATGTGTAAAAACCAGATCCTTTTTGTGTGACAACATAAATGCTTTACGAGATCCCTTTACGGCAGCCACTAATCACTTACTCATCTTTTGCTCAACCCAGGGATGGTCCCCTTCTGCTCAGAAGAAATAGAAGAAAAGCAACTTCCATAAAAACAGACTTGGGAGGAATCCACGGCAGGGAGAAGAAAGTGGGGAGATCATTCCTGGACATGGCTTCTAGGGGTTGGCGGTACCTTCCAAGATAACGCCAATCAGGGTCATAGTGGCTGCCTCCCTCCCACCCAGGAGACGCCCAGGCTGCCCTATGGATTTTCAGGCTCCTGGTCACTGGCTCTCTGCAGGAAGTCAGTTGTGCATTTGCACTGGAATGAGTGCTTAGGGCAAAGGCACCAAGCTGTCACTGGTTAATATTTCTTTGGAGTAGAAGCAGGTACACATCAAATCTGCTGTGTGTGGCCCTTCACATCTCCTGAGCTTTCTAACACTCCTGGTGACATAGGAGTGATTTACCAAAGGCAAAGGGCATTTGTGTTACACCGAGGGTCTGTTTCCACCTTGGATCCCCGGTCTTCCTGTGTGAGTCTGGAGGCCTGCATCCTTGTTCTCAGAAACTGTGGTTTCAGGGGCCACCTTATTCCCCAGGCTGATCCTCCCAGGTGCTCGGCTGCTGCCTGACTGGGGCCATCACTTCTGGAGTTTGAACTGCAGATTATTCGTCAGAATCTTTGTGATGCCCTGATGCCCTGCTCAGAGCTATCATTTACCAAGCATTGATTCTTGCAAGGTGTTTACATATGTCATCTAACTTAATCCTCACAGGGATCCTGTGCTCACTTTACGAGAAAGGAATTCTGTCCACGCCGGCCACGTTCACCCAAACTGACCCATGTAGACCCAGCTAAAGGTAGGAGACCAGACAGCCCCTGTTTGAGCATCCTTATGGCACTTGCTGTCGCTTTACAGGTTTGATTTTTCAAATCGAGTTGCTATTTGATACTCTAGTCCTACTACTGGGAAAATGATACCAGGGAGATGGGGGTGCCTTGGGTATGGCTGGCCTGACGTAGCAAACAATCCAAGGTGGGGAGCAGTAGGTCTTGGGAAATCCCAGACAGCTGCGCCAGTAATTCAGCTTCTGTTTCCCCCAAAGCAGCTGAAATCTAGGTTTTGTTTTCGTTTTATATAAGAAAACTTCTAGTTTTAAATGTTGCAACTGATTTAAAAAATGAACGAAACAAAACTTGTTTAACACCCTGCAGGCGAAATAACACATTTGGGAGCTGGTTTGCAACTTCCAGGTTACGTTTTCCATGAGATATAGAAATTCAAACATGGGATAGAACAAGACCCATTTTTTTTTCATGAAATATACTTTTTATTAGAGTGTATTAAAATCCTCAAACTTCAGAACAAAGTTCTAAAAAATATAAATGCTTAGGTATTTTTGTCACTAACTTTATTTTCCATATTAATATCACCTTCTATGCATACGACAGTTTACACGGTGCATTAAGATCGAGGATATTGTCCCATCTATTGCTCACAAGGCAGCTGTGAGGTGTGCACTGTTACTTCCCTGGGTGCAGGCAGGGAAACTGAGGCTGAAAGAGGCTCAGCCACTGACTCAAAGCCCCAGGACCACACACTGTCAGCCTGAAACCCAGCCACAGCTTCCCAACTCTTCTGTTCTTTTCATTCAGTAAACCTTGATTTTTAGTTTCTTTCATCAGCACTACTATACCAATAAGTATTCTTCACCCCAGACCACACAATTTTTTTCCAAGTCAGCTCTAGCATGAAATAGAAAAGAAATCATAAACTCTCCTTTAACCTAGCACTGAGCTTTTTTTTAAGAGGCCAATAAGGGAGAGGGTGATGGCTCTTAACCCAAGGTTGGGGGGCCTAAGAGTGAGTGGAAGGAGGAAACCTGTACCCCCTGCAATTGTCTGCAACACTGTGTGGAGAGGTGCCCTGGGCATGTTCTGGGGAAGGAGACTGTAGCTTCCTCCAGAGGGTGTCCAGCTTTCTTGCAGAGGGCGAGAGCTGTGCAGGTTTGACTCCAAACCCTTGATCTTTATCGATACTGAATCATAACTTAAGCAACCTTCCTAAATCTGCAAACTGATTTTTCCCCAATACGCTCCTCTATCAGGAAGATGTAACTCAAGCCACTTTGCATCTGAAATTGGTCACCACCAACTAATTTAATCCCTTGCTTATCAATGGCTTATTACGATGGATCCGGCTGTGTTCCTGCAGGACAGGCCTCCGCAGTTGTTAGGACCTTGATCAGCCCTCAGACTTTATAGTTGGTTTCTTCTTAAAAGGCCCAAGCCCTTTTTTCCTGTAATGAACATTGCAAAACATTTTTGAACAAAATATAGTCTTTTCATGAGGAATAATTACTTTGTGCTAACATGTTAAGAACCCTCATACACTGTTGATGGGAATGTAAATTGGTGCACCGACTGTGGAAAACAGTATGGAAATTTCTCAAAAATTAAAAATAGAACTGCCATATGACCCAGAAATTCCACTCCCGGGTATATATCCAAAAAAACCCAACAAAACACTAACTCGAAAAGATACGTGCACCCCATTGTTCATCGCAGCATTATTTATAACTGCCAAGATACGGAAGCAAGCTAAGTGTCCATCAACAGATAAATGGATAAAGAAGGTGTGGTATATATATACGGTGGAATACTACTCAACCATTAAAACTATTAAAAGAATGAAATTTTGCCATTTGCAGCAACATGAATGAGCTTGGAGGGCATTATGCTCAAGTGAAATAAGTCAGAGAAAGACAAATACTGTATATCGCTTATACGTGGAATCTAGAAAATACAACAAACTGGTGACTATAACAACAAAAAAAGAAGCACTCACAGATATAGAGAACAAACTAGTGGTTACCAGTGGGGAGAAGGAAGGAGGGACAATATAGGGGTCGGGGATTAAGAGCTACAAACTATTAGGTTTAAGCTAAGCTACAGGGATATACTGCACAACACGGGGAATAGAGCAAATATTTCATTATAACTGTAAATGAAGTATAACCTTTACAAATTGTGAATCACTGTAGTGTACACCTGTAACTTATCTAATACTGTACAACTATACTTCAACTAAAAAATTTTTTTTAAAGAATATGTAAAAAGAAGAACAAAGTAAGCAATGAAGTAACGGGCATTTCTTCTGTTAAGAAGTCTTTCTGGACAATGCAAGAACCCATAGCAGGAACTTCTCACTAGATGGTACAAAGAGCACCCAGGGCCTAGAGTGTCACCTATTTCATCACCTTTGCAACTGTCTGTGGGAGACAACGTGCAGAGAATTTTTATAGCAGGGGGTGAGGAGCCCCCCAAAGATGACATCATAGGGAACCACAGCACAGGTGTGGAGTCGGGTGGCCTGGATTTGATATCCAGCCTTGCACCAGCTCATGGTGTGACTGAGGATGTCATCTTACCTCTCCAGGGCTCCTGAGCTCCTGTCTCTCTGACAAAATGACCTCTAGGGACAAGAAGGTCAGAAGGGAAAAAGGAAACAGGAGTAATATCTACCAAGAACCCACCAGGTTACCAGGTCCCGTGCCTGGTATCATCACACTCATCCTCTCATTTAAATCCTCACAATGGAGGGGCTCCCCTGGTGGCACAGTGGTTAAGAATCTGCCTTCCAATGCAGGGGACACAGGATCGAGCCCTGGTCCAGGAAGATCCCACATGCCACGGAGCAACTAAGCCCGTGCGTCACAACTACTGAGCCTGCGGTCTAGAGCCACGAGCCACAACTACCGAGCCCGCATGCCACAAGTACCGAAGCCCGCACACCTAGAGCCTGTGCTCCGCAACAAGAGAAGCCACCGCGATGAGAAGCCCGTGCACCGCAACAAAGAGTAACCCCCACTCACTACAACTAGAGAATGCCTGCGTGCAGTAACGAAGACCCAACGCGGCCAAAAATAAATAAATAAAACAAATAAATTTATAAAAAATTAAAAATTTTAAAAAATAAGTAAATCCTCGCAATGGGACTTTTGGATCCGTGCCCAAGGCCACGTGACTTGTAGACGGCATGGCCAGAATCCAAAGCTGGGTCTGTCCAACCCTAAATGGCACGGTTCAGGGGATCTCAAACTCTGCCCATGAAGCACCTCCAGCAAGAGAAAAGACTGACCCCTTGGATTAGTTTGCTCAGAGCTCCTGTAACGAAGTACCACGGGCTTCAACAAAAGAAATATGTTGCCTCACGATTCCAGAGCCCGGAAGTTTGAAATCAACATGTCAGCAGGGTTAGTTCCTTCCAAGGCTGAGAGGAAGGATCTGTTCCAGGCCTTCCCCTAGCTTCTGGGGGTTTGCTGGCAACCTTTGGCATCCTTGCCTGGTAGACACATCACCCCCATCTCTGCCTCCACGTTCACACAGCCTTCTCCCCGTGTGCATGTCTGTGTCTCATTTCCGCTTTTTATAAGGACGCCCATCACACTGGATTAGGGGCCCACCTAAGGAATTACATCTGCAATACCCTATTGCCAAATAAGTTCATATTCTGAGGTCCTAGGAGTTAGAACTTCAACATATTTGGAGAGACACAATTCAACCCATAATACTACCCACTTCAGGAGTCTCAGGGGTGTGGCCTATGGCATCTGCTACCAGCGCAAAATGTTTCTGAAGCATCGTGCATTATCTTTAAAATGTATGCAAACTGAGCACACAACTCCATCGTTAGATTACTATTTCATATAAAACAACATTTCCCAGAAGTCTGTGAGTAAAATTCGCGATCCAGAAAGCTGCTGCATGTTGACCCTAGGGATCTGGGACCTCACATCTTTTCATGTCTGTAGAGGATGCTCACACCAAGTGTGAAAGCCTCTGAGAAGCAGAGACACCTGTAAGGAAGAAAAGGCACATTTAACCTAAATGAGCATGAAGAATATTGACTGAGACAGGGCTGAACGAGAAGTCATGTGAACGAGATACACAGAGAAAATACAGAACATCCCTGACCAAGATCCCTGACCAACAAACCAGACCCGTGTGGAAACAGCACTTGCAGAGAGCCCTGTTGCAACCACATGGCTTTTTTTCATTCTCTCCTCTTTCCTTTTGAACAGAAATCAGCGTCGCACAGCACTGTTCATCCCGTTTCCCCAACACAATGGCTTTTGAAGAACATGCTTTTGAAGTGCAGGTGCCGTGGGGACAAAGCTGACGGTTGTGGTAGTAACCAGCTTTGTAACACACTGGTCAGATTCACATTTTTCTATTATAGTAAATGTGCCTCAAGTAACAGGACTTACCAGCAACACTAACCATGGCCACACTGTTCTTTTACTTCCTAAGAAATAACATTTTCAGAAGTGACAAAGGACTCCGACAAAGGCCCAGCAATGGGAGTGAGAATGACTCAAGTGGCAGAAAGGGCTCTCGATGTGGTTCGCTTACTGCCCCACTTGGTTTGTGACCGAAAAGTGGGTCGAGCTGATGCATTTCCATATGCTGAGGACCTACCGCCAGTCCTGTAGAGCTGCACTCCCTCCAGAGCCCAAGCTGGAGAGAGCCTCTGATGGACAAGTCTCCAAAGACAGCACCAGATACCTTGATGGCCTGGAAAAAGAGGTGGCTTTCTGCTTTCCTTGCTTAAAAGCATGGGGACCACGGTGTTCTTTTAATTTTTTCCCCGCCCCTCTATTAGGAGACATACGAACTTCACAAAGGCATTCCTTGTCCACTTAGCAGAAATGTCTATCAAAATCAGACCACAGTGAAGAAGAACACATCCCACAGGATGTGGCCAAGTGACAAGCCTGGGGAACACACCTGACACAAGGTTATCGCTCAGGGCAGCCATGAGGCTGCAGCTCCACTCAGGAAAAGCCCCTACTGATGCCTGGGTTCTGAAAGCTGTGCACAGAATGCCAAAGGTCGCTCCCGAGAGACCCGGCGTTAGCAAACACAGTGGCCAGCCCCTTGAGTAAAGTACATAAGGACAGAGGAAGATGGTCCTCAAGGGAAGGAGGGAGATAGGGATCAGAAAAACCAGAGCCTGCAGGGGCCATCAGCCCCTCCGGCGAGCGATCAGCTCCCCCAGGGTAGTGGGGACTGTTCCCTTCTCTAGGGAGATGAGCTTTCCTCAGAGGCAGGGCTATTTCATCAGGCTTTCCCACAGCCCGAAGAGAATATCTCATGAGATCATCCGAGTCCCTCTGTCCTGATCCCACATCCATCACAGCTGTTGCTGTTTCCCAGGCCTCCCGATAACGGAAGGCACGGTGTCTCCTGGAAAGGTGTCTGCGCAGGAGGGGTAACCGGCGCTCGGCCTGAAACGTAGCAGAAGCTGTAAATGATGTCTAAGGATTGTGCACATCTCTCAGCTCTCACTGTGCTCTCAGATCCCAGCCTCCTCCGTCCCTCCCCCATCAGCCCACAAGGGTCATCCCTGGGCAAGCTGAGACAGACAGAAGGGGCCAGGTACCCAGCCAGGGCCTGGAGCCTGTGGCCTGGGGGCCCTGCATGCACTCTGCACCACATCCACGCTGCCCACATTCAGAGCTCAAACCCTGGGTAGAGCTCTGAGGAGATAAGCATTTTAAGGCAATAAGGTCGCGGTCTGGTTTGCAGCCTGGTTTTGTGAGAGTTATTGCCCCCAGTGGCTTATTAACTCCCAAGGAAGAGATAAAAATCTAGTTTTTCCCAAAAGGGAGGAGCAGATCCCCAAGCACGATATCCTCACCAGGGCAGTGTCCAGGCTGGGGACAGCAGGCAGCCCTGCCCAGCACCTCTGGCCAGCTGCCTCTCCTAGAGGTTCGTCATGTGCCCCTCGGAATTTGTTGAAAGTCAGTGGGATTCCTGAAACAAGATGGGATTAAGCCACAGAAAGCAGGGCCCAGCCCAGTGGTAATGATGGGGGGGAAAATGGCCCCTAAGGGGGAAAAAAAGGCAAAGAGGTGAAGTACTGTAATTTAAATGCATTTTGGGAGACTCTCCCTGAAACTGGCTAGGGCAGGGCACCAGACTGGTTATATTTTTCTAAAAAAACCCAGAAAACCTCCAAAGAAAGGAAGAAACCTTGGTTATGATCATTCTTTCCCTCCAGCTTTTATCCCTTAGACAGTGGCTCCCCAGCAGCGTGTCTGCCCCCACCCCAACTAAAAGGGACACTTGACAATGTCTGGAGACGGTTTTAGTTGCCGCAACTGGGGAACACGACCAGCATCTAGTAAGGGAGAGATGAAGAATGTTGTTAAACACCCTGCAACACACACGCCAGCACCGCCCCCACCTCCCCCCGACAAAGAATTATCCCAAAATGTCAAAGAGCCGCTGCTGAGAAACCTTGCCTTCAGAGAGTGATTTTTCTGGTCTCTCACCAGCTCACGTGCTGCTAAACCAAACAAAATGTATATGGGGGATTCATAACAAGAGAGGGCTCGATGGTGACCGAGAACATACAGCAAGTCCTGGACCATCAAACACTTTGAAGAACACCAGCAGTCAGCTCTAGGGAGCCACTTCTCTGATTTTAAGCATCGTCTTCTGAAGTCCGTTAAGCATCTAGCCTCTCACTGTGTTACAGTCAAGTTAATTGGCAAAGGGAGTTCCATGGAACCTCTGTCCTCTAAGAGTTTACAATATGAGATGGAGAGTAATAACTGGGCAGCGCTTTCTATAAAGCTGAGATGAACAAATAAAGGGAGAAGTCAGGCCATGCCAACTGTACAAGCTGGGAGCTGAGTATATTCTGAGAGATGGTGAGGGAGGATAAGAGTCAGCACAGGTGAGTAAGGTGGCACTGAAGGAACGTAAGAGACGGCCTTCAGATGGTGCCCACCTGTACCTTCATTTATCTATACTTTCACTAAAGTATGCACTGCATGCTTCCAGGCAGTAAAAGTACAGAAGGCACAGCCTCTGTGCCCCTAAGATTCACACAAATAAGCAAAATACAAAAATGTCATTTTGAGAGGTACAGCAAGTAGATGTTATAGGGTTTGGTGAAGGGGGTGATGTCTGCACGTGGGAGAACTTGCCTTTGACCTGGGCCCGGAGCCTGGGTGCCGCTGGGGGCAGCTGAGCTTGCCTGAGAGCCCCAGACCGGGGATGCAGGCGGGGGATTAGGTATCATGCTGACAAGAATCTCTGTAAAGGGCGTTCTGATTTACGGTATCTGTTCTGGCTTGTCTTTTGGCCACTCAGCAAAACTCTCTGCACTTCAGTTTCTCCCTCCTTCCCATTTCCAAGCAATTAAGACCATACCTACTCTTATTAGGAACCACGACCGTGTGAAGCCCTGTGGAGCGTAGTGGCAAGATGATCAACATCAGTGAGGTTCAAGAGGGATGTTAGCAGTTCTTACTCACGGGGCCTCTAGTGTTGTTTACGTGCCTCTGACCTCACTCAGTAACAGCAACTCAGAAACCTACCCAGGCAAAAAGTCACACGCTTTGAAGACATACTAACGTTTCAATGGCCTAAACATTTTCCGGGACCAAGTCTTTACCAGAGCTGCAAACAAGCAGTCAGATGGACTGCCCTGTGAGCTTTCTCCTCTACCATGAAGCCACAGAAAGGTCAGCAGCCGGACACAGAAAGAGGAGAAGGGTCCTGAATAAACACAGACAGTTTAATCAACCATGAAGAAAACCAGGAGTTGACTGAAAGTGCTTTGTCAGGAAGAGAAGCGAGGCCCCTGCCCTCAGAGAAAGGCGAGGAAGGTTGGAGGTCATCTAGCAGCAGAGATGGCCACTGACCACAGAGGCCACTGCGGAGGCACCAAGGGCCTGGTGGGGATGTCAGGGAGGGGAGGGGTGGCAGCCAGCGTTTGGCTGTTTTCCAAAGAATAGGACAAATAAACGTTCCCTAGAAAGAAGATGGAATTTTAGCTCAATAAGAAGGGAAGATACTGTTTTAAAACCACCATAATTACTTAAGAGTTGGTTACTCCTTCAAGCTTATGTCCATCAAGCCTGTTATTTCTGATTCCAGACTCCTCAGGGAATTTTAAAAACTGGTTTATTCAAATTACATCAGTACCCTTTACTTGCATCTAAAAAAATCAAGGTCAAGCTATGTTGATGTGAGAAAGAGAATTTAGATGAATGAGGGCTGACACCGAGTCTCTGGCCCTGTAATTACTTTCTTTGTAAACCTGAATACCGGACCAGATGGATGCCTTCTCCACACTTTTTGTCGTATTTATGGAATACCTTTAAACAATGGAATCTGGAACCTCCAGCAACGTTGTGTCCAAATATATCCAAGCCTGTTTGTTTATGTTTTTAACTGAAAGTCAAACAATTTTAGACCAACTTGTCTATGGTATCATTGGAAATGCATATTTTTAGAAAATTCTTGAGAATTTTGCATACCATTAAAGTAACTTGACATCGTACTTTATATTTCCCAGCTGTGATTGCTGTTGGAATGAAATCAGGGGAAGCATTCCAGAAGGTCTTCAGCCTGAAAAGTTTGCTTAAGAATTCTGATTGCACTAGAAAACCGCTTCTTTTAAGATGGCTTTACCATTTTCCAATGGCTCATGTAATATGGTTGGTTTGTTCTCATTACAATTAAAGATGCAATTCATTCAAGAGTCTTTAACTTCATTAAAGCAAGGCTTTCTATTAATGTTATCAAGCACTGATGGGCTTCTAATCGGACATTCTCAGCAGGTAGGAAAACAACTTTCAAACCCTCTGATTTTGTATGAAGCAATGCTCATTTCTACACAAAGACTTTCATTTCTGTGATCTGGCCTGGTAAAATGTTGATTCCTTCATGCTCAGTCTAGTTTATTTGAGTCCCAGGTCTGTGGGCCTGATAATATGTAGAGGAGGATAATTTATATGGGAAGACAGTTGTGCTGTTTATATTCAATACTTGAGGATTAGGAAAAATTTAAACCAATTAGGAATTCCCATCATCAGGAGTTTCTTAGAAGGAAATGACTTTTCAAGGCATGTGGGAATTATCAAGAATGTAATTTTCCCCTGAGATGATGTGTTGGTACACAAGAGGAGTGTTGGCAGGATATCCAGAGGAACTGATAACTCGCACATGAGGAAATGAGTTGCTACTTTCAAGGCTACATGACAGGAGACCAGGGCATATTTTCCCCATTTATCTTTTCATTTTAAAGAGTAGTGGAATTCGGTTACATCTTGATTGTTCAGTATAATAAAGGATATGTGAGACAGGGATAGAAAAACCACAAATGGTGAGTAAAATAAGAAAACCAGGGATTACTTTTTTTTCCTGTTTATTAACATTCACACCGAGCTGTGTACTCTGGTTACCATGGCCTCGTGGTATCTCATGTCACAGGCCACACCGTATAAAATCACAGAGGCCACGACAGGCAGGAAGAGAGGCGGGGCCTTGTCTGAGTAATACAAACAGCCCAGTGTGTTGGATGTGAGCCTGGGTGCACTGCGGCCTGAGGCGCCCAGCCCTCAGAAGAGGTGGCTGCCGCCCCACCTCTTCTCCTGCCTCCGCCTGCCCCCTAGTGGACGGCCTTGGGAAAGCGCGGGAGTCCGCCTGGGGGTCTTTGCGGGGGCTGAGATGCGACTCCCTGAGAGCGGGCCTCCCCCAGCCCTGTTCCCAGGCACTCTCGGTCCATTTCCTGGAGAATCAGGGTTCCGCCTGGCATGCTCTGAAGTCTCCCTAGGATGAACACCATCATTTCCTATGTCGTCTTCCCCATTTTCCTCTACCTCTGCCTGCCTGATCCCCCGCTGGCCGGCACCTTCCCTTGTGCAATCCCCACATGAGACATGCCTTTTCTAGAAAGGACCAATTATTCCTTCTTTGGGTCCTGCAAACTGTAGAGAACCAACACAGTACGGTGCTATTGAACCCATTCCCACTGTAGGGGCCTCTTATGCCTCCTATATGCCCCTATAGCCATTCACTTATTCATCAGATACCTACTAGATGCCGCACCCTGCGCCCGGCCCTGGAGACACGGAGGAAACCGGGCCAAGGTTCCCGCCTGCCTGGGGGAGCACACAGCGCAGAGGGACAACTCATCCAGCAGCTGCCGTGTGACGAGGCTCACACCTCTCAAAAGACAGGAGTGCGGCGCTGTGGGAGCGAAGGCGGTGAGGGCAGAGGCCTTCTGGAGTTGTTGTGGGTTCTCGTCACGGCAGGCTTAGCCCCACAGCTGCTTTGTTCCAACGACTCGGAAAAGTAAATGCGGCTGGCACGGGCTGTCCGGACCCCACACACCCCTAGGATACCCTGGCTGTGCTGCGCATTTTCATCCCTGCCCAAGTCACAGAGATCCGACGGCGCTGACAGGAGGCAGACATCACCCGGAGCCCCTCAGATGGGGCTCGATTTTCCCACCGTGGCAGCCCTCAGCTCCTGCCAACACTCTCCTCTGGCTCGCTCACTTCAAGCCTCCCTGAATTTTTCTGAGGCCCGGGTTTCCCACATCGCTGATTCACAGAGATGGAAGACCTAGAAAAGAAAAAAAAGGTCACTCTCTCAAATGACTCGAGCCCTCTTGGACCCTGTGATCTGTGTATCAACCTGCACTGTAAAAGCTGAGAGTAATAATATTGTCGGCTGTGTAAGGAAAGCTGGAAGAAAAACAGATTAACATTCTTCTGAACTCCTGGCTCCTGGCAAAAATTAGTGTCGCGAGGACGGATTCTCAGCCACGGTCTGACAGCGGAATACCTCGTCCAGAGGTGAAGGTGCCTGTAAAGACCCCCGGAAGGTGACAAGTTCCTGGGGCCTGGGCCGCATTTGCTCCTCTCTCTCTCTGTCTGTCTCTCTGTCTCTCTGTCTCTCTGTCTCTCTCTGATGAAGTAAATGTTTGTGGGATGAATGGTTGCCACCTCCAGCCCTGTCAAGCCCTGGAAGAAACACGGACTGGGAAATGAAACCAACTGGCAGGCCCTAGAGGCTTGCATTTAAGATTCATGAACAAAGAAGAGGAAATGACTCGTGTGCTACGAAACTACTGAGAGATGTGACGACCAAGGAAGGATGGGAATCGCCTACGGGAGAGGAGCGGTTGGGGGGACAGTTCTCCGCCGGGGTCGGGGGTGGTGTGGGGCGCTGGTGAGAGGGCGCAGAAGCACCAGCGGGGGCAGCCAGAGCAAGGCGGTCATTTCGCCCCCAGCGGAGAAGGGTGGAGCTGCGGGTCAGCAGCGGATGGCGCCTGCGAGGTGTTCAGAAGGCAGAGCCAGAGACCTCTGGGAATTGACCCGAAATCCTTGGTTTTCCCTGAGGCGGCTGTGGCCTGGGAGAAGGGAAGTTACATATAGCTATAAATGTTGTGCACTCTGCAACGTTCGCAATTAGTCTAAAGAAACTCCAACATCCTATTTTAGGATGGCGTGCATTCAAATTATCATCCTGTGCCCCAGCTCTGGGTTCCATGAAGTCCTCATTCTTCCCGCATTTCTGCTTTTCCTCCATGTACCCTTAATAGCACCCATAATTCACTCACTTCAAGTCAACAAATATGGATTGAATGCCCACTCTTTGCCGGGTCATACTAGGTACCAAGAATACAACGTCAGCGAAAACAGACATGATCCCTGCCCTCATGGAACTTACACAATGGGAAAGGAGACGATCTTGATCAAATAACCACACAAACTAACATGACACTGCAATGTGTGGTGCCCCAAGTACATAATAAGGGGTTTGATTTAATAAGGGATATCAGGGAAATCTCTGAGGAATTGATGAGTGAAATGAAATCTGAAGGAATAGGATTAACTAGGGCAGGCGGGTCTGTGCATCTCCGTGTGGCATGGCGCTTGTGTCTTCAAGGTCGTGAAAGACTCAAGTGTGACCACAGCACAAACAGGGAGGCGGGCAGCATGCATGATAGGGCTGGATTCGAGCCAGGCCATCCACAGGGAGCCACTGAGGTGTGTAAGTGGACAGGCGATGTGATCAAATGTGCATTTTAGAAAGATTGCTCTGGCCACAAGAGTTTGGAAAGAAGAGCTTGGAAAGGGTCATAAGTGGATGTCATGAGACCAGTTAGGAAGCTGTTATAGGTGAATTCAAGACTAGGAGAAGAGCCACAGAGGAGAGAAAGGGGGAAGATTCTATATAGGAGGCACAACTGTCAGGATGTGGTGACAGAGTAGATAGGCTTACAATGTATTCCACACCTATACCATCTTCCAACAACCTCCCCTGCAATGAGCCCTCTCTTCATGGGCTAGATTGCTATACAAATACAACTGAGATACAAATACAACGTCCCCCTCTTCCAGGTTTACCCCTAAGGATGCCTTCCTTCATGGTTTCTTTCTAGCTTCCTCTAGAAATGAAGGGAAGGAAGGTCTGTGATGCCTGGAACATATCAAAGGTCATGGGTTGAAATGACAACTCAGATTACAGGACTGTCAACTCCTGTGACCTTAACTGAAGGGCTGAGGAGTTGATAGCAGACCAAGAGAGCCTTACAACACTGCAGGCTGCTACAGTGTTGGATCTGCTGATTGAGTTGAGTGCTTAAAATTCATGTATTGTCCAATTAATCAAAGTATTCTTCTACCACACATTTAGAGGATGCTATGTAAAATTTCTGCATCGGCTGGGGGTGGAACTAGCTACCTAGGATCCTTGCTTCTGCAAAACAGCCATTGATCTGTTCCAGAAATGGTGTTTTATCACTGTGCTGTGCTAACAGGGACTGGAAGGGACTGGAAGATGAATAAAAGTGTCCTGCCTTCCAGGAGTTGCAATCTAGCCCGTCTGCCAATCAGGACAGCACAGCGTGAGTGGTAAAGTACAGGCAGAGGCAAAGCCCAGGGCAGGGGACAGGAGCTCTGTCTGGCGGAGTTAGGGAGGTTAGGAAGGTTTTCCAGAAGACACATCTGAGCAAGGTGTCAAGGGGTGAGCAGGAATTTATATGGAGAAGAGGAGACTGCTTATTTCAGGCAGAAGAAACAGCTCATATAAAGACACAAAAATACCTAGGAGTAAGATGTAGCCAAAAAGTGGGCCCAGAGGTGATGGCGGGGGCTATAGCAGGAGGTGAGGCTGGAGACAGACCTCTGGTGAGGTCACTGGAAGCTCCTAACTACCTGCTTAAGGGAATATTAGTATTAATATTAGTATTTCTATTGTATAACAAGTTACTCCAAAACTTAGGTGCTTAAAACAACAGTCATGTATTATCTCACAGTTTCTGTGGGTCAGCAGTCCGGACATAGTTTAGTGGTCCTCTGGCTCCGGGTCTCACAGGCTGCAGTCAAGGTGTCAGCCAGGGCTACGGTCATCTCAAGGGTCCACTGAGGAAGGCTCCCTCTCCAGGCTCGCTCACATGGCTGTTGGCCGGCCTCAGGTCCTCACTGGCTCCTGGCTGGAGACATCGGTTCCTTACCACATGGGCCTATCCATAGGGAAGCTCGCAACATGGCAGTTATGGCAGAGAGACAGACAGAGATAGAGAGATAGAGAGGGAGAGAGAGAGAGAGAGATGTACAAAAAGACGTCTTCTGTTATCTAATCTCAGGAGTGACATCCCATCACTTTTGTCATCTTCTAAAGGGTCACTAGGTCCAGCCCATATGGGTCACTAGGTCCAGCCCATATGAGAGGACTAGTAGGTGATGGCTCCTTGGGCCATTTTAGAGGCTGCCTGCCGTAGGTACCATGGCTATTTCAGGTGCGATCCCAGCATTATCGCATTCTGCATAAATAATAGGGAAAGACGTATAATTTCACTGCATATTAGTTTGTTTTTGTGAGTGGGTACACTCTGGTCCCCAGGAGCCCTGAAGAACAATGTGCTTCATTTCACATCTCTCCCTAAGGATTTTATACAACCCACTTGGCACTCATGCTGTTATTATTAGATGGATTCAGCCAAAGCTGCCTGTGAGGACAGAGATAGATGGGAAGGTAGGGAGGCAGACAGAGGAAGTGATCAGGACCCCAAAGTGAATAAAGAAAAAGGTTACACGCCAACTGAAAATCAGAAATGAATCTGAGTGGAACTAAGTATCAAGGTTGACAGCTCATAACACGATGCCAACTTACCACAGCTTGGCAGTGCCCTTGGTTTTCCCACATGCAACTGAAAATAGCTAGCATTCATCCTGAGGGAGTGCTTCTAAAATAAGTAAATACTGGGAGCTATACCTCACTGCTTATTCAGGCTGGAAGCAGTCTGCAATTATTTTGCTGAAATTAGATACAAACTAAGTTGCCACTCCCGGAACCCTTTCTCCTGTACCATATCACAGGAAAAAGACACTGAATTTTGAACTCGAATAGTTTAGATTTCTTAAAAATAAATGTGATAGCTGATAGGATATATGCAAAGGCAGATTATTAATACTAATCTCTTGTGAGACCTAATCTCTTCAGGAGCCTGGTTTTCTGATCTTCAGACCCGGGTTAACTTGCTAGGGACACAGAGTGACAGTCCGGTAAAGGTGACTGGAGGGACGGATCAACTTGCCCACACTTGAATATACTGTGTGGGACCACCTTAAATTAAACCTGCTGGGGACAGAAGAGAGGGGACTAGCATAGGATCGTCCGCTGGGATGGATATGGCTGGCTGTGCTCCCACTTTTCTTAGTGATCTGAAAGCTCTCAGGGTCTTTATCCATTTGGATACAGAAGTTCTGCTATGTTTTTAAAAGCCAAACAGAATAAACAAACATACATGCAAACAATAATAATGATCATTTGGGGGCATTTCCCCTCAACCTCGGCTAAAAAGGAACTGGAATACAGATAATGGGGGTGTTTGGCGGCCGGGGCAGGGGGTGGTTTCTGCTATGAAAGAGCCCCTGAATCGTACTGTCTCCTTAATAAAACACCATCTTCTTTGACCTGCCTTTGGAAGAAGTGGATGAATATCTAAGAGCCCAGCTGTGCTGGAACCTGGGAGGCTGTGGTACTGCTGGGTTAGATGCTTGTCCACAGCTTTGACTTCCAACTTCCCTTTGCAGAGGAAAAGATTACTTTCTTCTCTTTGTGGGAGACATCAGTCACAGATGAAGCACGTTCATCCCCCCACACACACACATCCCCAACCCTATACCCTTATTGTGATCTGGTGAATCTTCGAAGTGCCAAATGAAATAAAGAGCTCCAAGTAACCTTTCCTCCTCGGTAAGGGGCTTGTTTTGTTCTGTTTTTGGTCACCATAATTCTCAGACAAAAACTTCTAAAAGGTTCCCCTAAGCAAACTCTTAAGATGGTAACCTCTACAACCTCCCTTTGATGTCAGGGGTCATTTCATGCCTCGTTTAACTTTTGAAATTATTTTCTGTGCCTCCTTTTTCCAGATTTGTCAGGGCTTGGGGAGGAAACGAAATGAAGTTCAATGGAATCAAAGTAGCCTGAGTGGTGTGAAGTGAGCTGATGTCAGCAGTGGTTCCCCACGCAGCTTGCCACCGTCTCCCATAGCACATCTCCTTGGACTGGTGAGTTCAGCACCATATTCTGACAGACGAAAGCACAGGCACAGGCTCTGGCTGCCTCGTATCAGCTGAACATTGAAAGCAACCACCCTTTCTGGACATCCTTCTGCCTTTCCAGAGCTTACCATGGTCTAAAAATCCCCGTTTGAAGAAGCAGGGCTTTCAGGACAAAGTCATACAGTAAACAGTGACAACCTGAATAGCATCCTGGTAGAAGGGCTCCTCTTCCTTGTCTCCTTCAGCCCACTGACCCAAACCTCCTAGAGGCCATTCCATGATCCCTGAGTAGGGAAAAGAAAATTCAGATCCATAATCTCGGACCTGGACATTCAAAAGATGGCAAACAAGGGGAGAAAGGACTGAGGGGACCGACGACAGGGGCAATTTCAGAATGTTGAGATCTCATTTATTTTCACCGTTCAGAGAACTTTTTGATTAGCGTCCTTCTTCCTTTTCTGATTTCAAAGTAATAAATAATTCTTAACTTCCGGGGAGGGAATCCGCATTGGGAAGAGGAATAAGAAAGCTCACGGGATGAGTAGAGAAGAGGCTGCACTTGCTGTCTCCCTAGGTCCTCCCCCCTGTTGCTCCCCCCTCCTCCCGCAACTCTCTCTCTCTCTCTCTCTCTCTCTCTCTCTCTCCCTCCCTCCCTCCCTCCCTCCCTCCCTCCCTCTCTCTCTCTCTCTCTCTCCCTCTCTCCCTCCCTCCCTCCCTCCCTCCCTCCCTCCCTCCCTCTCTCTCTCTCTCTCTCTCTCTCTCTCTCTCAGTGTAAAAATAGCTGTCTAGGTTCTGTTATTCATCCCTAAGCAGCAATGAAGGGTGGGCCTCCCTGCAGTGCCAGCTGCCCTTTACGAGCTTCTACTATCAGGTGATGTCTCACACCTCCCATTCCCCGCTCCTAGTTGGATAAATGTCCTCGGTGACCTTAGACGTTTTCATTTTAATCAGCAGTATGGTTTTCGAGAGGAAAGTCCTCCCAGGCTTCCCGAGTCGGCGGAGCTGCGGGGCCGTCCCCTCCTCCACACCCCAGGCAGCAGTGCCAGGGGAGCGTTTCCATCTGTGTTGGGAAAGAACGGCCTCTCTGTGCCGCCCAGCACGTCCAGAGCGAGGGCGCGGAGGCTGTAACACACTCTCCCCCACAGGAACAGCTTTCCAGGGGCCTTGGGGGAGGCTGTGGCCTTTCCCAACGAGGGCCAGGCGCATCTCCCGTGGGCCCGGCTCGTTTCTGGCAGGATCACCCCATCCCTACTGAGGGCACTGATTCCGCCGCGCCGGGGGAGGGAGCCGTCTCTGCACCCGGGGCCCGCAGTTGGGCCACCAGGGCTTGCACATGCGCGGAGAGGGGTCGCGTTGCTCTGGGCTCGGCGCGAGGGCGGCGGGCGAGGGCGCATGCGTCAGCGGTAGGTCAGGGGAGCGCCCGCAGAGAGCACTGCCCGTTTGATCACGCTCTCCGTCCAGATTCCTGGCAGCGTGTTGGGGACACTGCACTATTGGAATAGAGCCACAGAATGCTACAGGCTCCTTGGAGGGCGCTTGCTTCGTGCCTCCATTTTACAGATGAGGAAATTGAGATACAAGGAACCATTGGGAACCGCCTAAAGCTGCATTTCTGAATTCTGCCAGCTGGGACCAGATCCAGCTCTTATTGGCGTGGTTTAGGCACTACTTCCCCGAGCGTTTATCTGGCACCTGGATGTACCATGTCCTAAATGTATGTATGGTATGGAAGATAACCACGAATACATCAGAAGCAGTGTAACTGTGGCCACCCCAGACTTACACGTAGAATGATACAGACCTGGGTTTGATTTGATGATTTGCAGGACTACACTGCTAGCTGGATAGCCTTGTGAAGCAATTAACCTCTCTAAGCCCTAGTTTCCTCGTCTGCAAAGCGGAGATAAAAAACAGGACCTACCTGCTAAGGTCGCAGTGCTTAAATGAGATAAGGTGCACATTGCTTAGCACAAAGCCTGCACTTGGAAGTCACTCAAACATATTCATGCAGTGTTTTGAGAAGTCGAAAGTGCTAGGCGCACAGGCTTTCGTGAGACAGTCAGGGTACTCATTTCCAGGCTGAACTCGGCTGCAAGAGAGGGAAGGTACTTTCCCGCGCGCAGCGCAGCACTTGGGAAGACTCACACAGGGTTACGTGACCTGGCAAGACAGGGAAAGGAGGAAATGACCTCTGTTTATCTTTCTTCCTACTGCCCCGTCCTTCCCCCTCCCTCTTTCCTTCCTCCCCTCCCAGCCCTCACTGTGACTCCTGGTGGCTGCAGGGATACATCGGGACCTCTTATCAGGGTGAAATGTGTTCTGCGAGGTGGTGCAATTTGAAGTTCTACTTTATCACAGGGGCCTCTCTCCTCTTTTCCTAGGCGGGACAGGCACAAGAAGGAGCAATGGGGTTAAGTGGACAAGAAGGAATGGTGGTTAAGCGCCTAAGGTAACAGATTGGAGTCATCTTGAATCACAGATGACCAGCGGTGAAGACCACCTGGTACAATGATGGTCCCTCTTGTTAAGGAAGAAGCAGTGAAAAACGGTGAAAGGTAAACCGGCATCAAATTTTAGACTCGGGGGCTTCCCTGGTGGCACAGTGGTTGAGAGTCCGCCTGCTGATGCAGGGGACGCGGGTTCGTGCCCCGGTCCGGGAAGATCCCACATGCCGCGGAGCGGCTGGGCCCGTGAGCCATGGCCGCTGAGCCTGCGTGTCCGGAGCCTGTGCTCCGCAACGGGAGAGGCCACAACAGTGAGAGGGCCGCGTACCGCAAAAAAAAAAAAATTTTAGACTCAAGTTAGAGCCCTGGTTTTCTGTGTCCCCCATAGTTCATTCACCCATTTACACACACTGCTTTGGGGGACCCATTATATACTGCCAGGTACAAGGGGTCTGCCTCAGTAAGCAGGGAAAGGGGAAAGGAAAATAGGAATTCAGGACTCCCAGGTAGTTTGTGCAGCTTCACGGATGGTGATACCATTTACTGTGATAGCAAGTAAAGGAGTAGAAACTGGTCTGAGAGGAAGATGGCGCGTTTTGAATATATATTTTAATGTGCCTATGGAACTTCCAGGGAAGACAGCCAGGAGGCAGTCAGGAGCATAGGTGCCAAGCGTGGGAGAGAAGCCTGGAGATGCCCACTGGGAAAGGGTCGACACAGGTAGTCACTGAAGCTGGGGCGGGGCTGAGATGACCCAGAGAGAGCAGGCAGACGGAGAAGATCATGGGATGGATGAGAACTGAACAGTGACACACACCAGCTTCTACGGATCAAATAGGGATCCTGAGGAGGGAGCAGAGGAGTGAGAAGAAAACTGGAAAAAAAGTGGCATCAAACAGTCCAAATGAAGAGATTATCCAGGCTCAGGAGGTGGTTGGGAGTGGGAAATGACACAGAGGGGTTCAGCGCACTAGTCCTGGAATGTGCCTGTTGATCTCAACAATGAGGAAGTTATTGACGCGTGTGACTCCAGTTTCGCTGGGGACGTGAGAGCAGAAACCAAGCCACGGTGGGTTAGAAGTCAATGGAGTCCGGACAGAGGAGCAGCAGTGGTAGTAGATATGGCCCACTGCTGCAGGAGAGTTGGTTGGCAGGCAAGGGGAAGTTACAACTGGGCGTGAGTTGTTTTTTTTTTGATTGTTCGTTTGTGTGTTTGTTTGGGCCGAGCTGCAGGGCATGTGGGATCTTAGTTCCCCAACCAGGGATGAACCCCGCGCCCCCAGCCCCTGCAGTGGAAGCTCATTGTCGTAACCACTGGACTGCCAGGGAAGTCCCTGGGTGTGAGTTTTTTGTCGTTGTCTTTTTTGCTATGGGAAACTGAAACATGTTTAAAGGCTAAGGAGAAGCAGGAAGGGTTAATAGGATGGGGTCTCAGTAGAGCCTCCACAGGGGTGAACGGGAGGAGAGGTGATTCTGAACCTAGATAACCCAAAGGAAAGATTCCTCTCTCTTCGTTCTTTTCCTTCTACCGTATGAGAGGAAGCAATGCACTTGCAAGGTTTAGGAATGGACTTGGGGAATTCTTCAAAACCAGGTTCGTCCTTGTCAGGTTCTAGCCATGGCAGCAATCTGACCATCAAATGCATTTAACCAGCCCCACTTGCATGTGAAGCTGTGCCGAATGCTACACAACCATGTGAAATAGCTGCTGTTATTCCCGCGTCAGTCAGGACTCCAAGTAGCAAGTGACTGAAACCCAGCTCTAACCAGCTAAACCCAAAATGGAATCCACTGGTTTGCTAAACTGGGCTACTGGCTTCAGGCATGGTTAGGTTAGGGTGCTTGAAAGATGTTGTCAGAAGGCATAGGGATTATGTTTTGAAGTTATTAGCGTGCTTTTCTCTTTTGCCTTTCAGAGCATATGAATCTAGTCTACTCAAGTTTGGAGGAGGGGATGAAGATTCTTTCCAGAAGGTATGCAAAGAGAAAGAAAAAGTAACACTCAGCTTCTGACATTCAAAAATAGAGTTTGTAGCAAAATGAGAGCCCTGTCATCCAAGCTCTTACCTTGAGAAAATAGCCTCTGCATTCCATTACCTTCCTCTTTAGAAGATCAAGGACTGGGTTTGGCAGACTAAACCTTGGGTTTTATGTATGAGACGTCCAGACAGAGGGAGAAAGGGGGATTGTGGAAGGACAGAAGCAGCAGCACAAGACCAGAGGCCTGGGAGGAGCAACTGTGGTGGAAAAGTAATGATTAGCCCCACAGGCATGGGAAGACCCTGTCCCCTGCCACGGTTCCAGAAGTCTGAGAGGGAGAGCCTGGGTAGCCTGATTTTGGTCTGATAGAGGGAGGCCCACAATGGACTTTTTAAGCTATGCTAGGTCCCCGTCTAGCTTGGGCCTACCCAGATGTAGCAGCAAGTCTGTGGCCAGCTTACCAGGGTGATCACTGTGGTGGGGTGTCGCAGTGGTACAGGCTGCAAGGTAGACCCCTGGGACCAGGACTGATAGGAATTCATGGCCAGAAGTCAGAAGCACCTGGAAGATCAAAGAAGAGGCTACGTCAGCCAGGGAGCACTGCCTCAGACTTGTGAATAGACTACAGACTCGCCATCCACAGACATCACATCAGAGGCTGGCAGCACACCCAGTCCAGGCAAAAAGTGGACCTTGTTCTGACATGCACAGACACTGGGCAGCTATACTCAAGGGTGCGTGCAAGGCCAGGAGTTCCCTTTCTCTCAACACCATGAGGATGCAGAAGCACAGTCCCTCCTTCTACCCCCACTGCATATACCCTACAGGGATGATGGCCAAAACATTTAAAAATCTTACAGGCTCAGACCTTGACCAGTCAGAATGGAGTGCCCTGCTGTGTCCAGGATTAACGTTTTCACTGATGGATTGTGGGGAGCTTAGGGAAAAGTCCCAGGGAGGGGGCAGTGGGAGGTGCTTAGGGAATTCAAGGCAGCACCTGTTTACCAGCTGCTCCAGGCATATCTCAGTATTTTATCAGCAAGGTCATCCATAATGAAGGGTACAGGTGAATGTTGGCCAGACACCATCATCTTTATTGGTGGAGCAGGAGATGGGGGAGGCCATCTGAGAAACTGAGCATGTTCTCAAAGAGGATATTGGAATTATTGGATTGCACCAAGATTTAAACCGGTTTCAACCCCTACTAACCAGTGGAGGGCCAGATTGATTATGGGTAAGCTAGAGAAATTACGTTTGTTGTTACATCCAAGTTGCAGTGTGAGTTGAATTTACCATCTGTCTGCTTTCCTTTGTGTTGCCTTCAGTCTCAGGCAGCAGCTCCAAGTGTTAGCAATCCCAAAAGGGAAAGCACACCTTTTTCAATAGCACCAGCAACAATCCCAAATCAGATTCCTATTGGCCCGGCTTTACTCGTGTCCCTGCTTCTGAGTCAATTCCTGATTGGCCAAGCCTAGGTCACATGACTATTCCTAACCTCTGGAACTGAGAGTGGGGTGGGGCATGGCTCCCCCCGAAACAATCTGGATGCTGTTAGCAGAAATGCCGTACTGGTTGTTATGTAAGCAGGCACAACAGAGGAACACCACTCTGCCTTCTGGGGTTTAACTTTCTAGAACTCTCAGGGACGAATGGAGTCTTTCCACAGCATGAAGTGAACTGGCACCTGTACACTTATCCATAAACTGTGATCAGCATAGATAACTAATGTTGAAAATCATAGGACTTCCCTGGATGTGCAATGGTTAAGAATCCGCCTGCCAATGCAGGAGACATGGGTTCAATCCCTGGTCCAGGAAGATCCCACGTGCCGCGGAGCAACTGAGCCCATGCACCACAACTACTGAGCCTGTGCTCTAGAGCCCGCGAGCCACAACTACTGAAGCCCGCACGCCCTAGAGCCCGTGCCACAACTACTGAAGCCCGTGTGCTCTAGGGCCCACGTGCCGCAACTGTTGAGCCCGCATGCTGCAACTCCTGAAGCCCACAAGCCTAGAGCCCGTGCTCCACAACACGAGAAGCCACCATAGTGAGAAGCCCACACACTGCAACAAAGAGTAGCTCCCGCTTGCTGCAGCTAGAGAAAGCCTGCGTGCAGCAGTGAAGACCCAACGCAGCCAAAAATAAATTTAAAAAAAAAGAAAATCATAAAGCAGAATTTTTCTCTTCTTAAATTTTTTTACCACACTGACTAAATTAATTTCTGATCATTGAATTTGAGGAATATAATCAATTAAATGTCCAGTCTGGTTTAAAACTTAGTACTATTTAGTATCCATGAAGAGTTCCATTTAGAAATTGTTTGGTCTCTCCTCTTTTGGATGTGACAACAACTGTCTTACTTTTTCTCTGTGTCTTATTTCCCCTTTTGAAAGTAAATCACCCTCTCCTAAATCCAAGAGAAACTGGATAATTAGTTGTTGCCTGTTTTTTGTTTTTTTTAGAAAAAAGCTTTTTGTAATAAATACGAAGTTTAATTATTCCAAGAGAGATAGTAAAGACAACATCAGCTTTTCCTCACAGACTTTTATTTTCAGTATCATAAAACACTCCACATTATTTTTTTTAAAAAAATCGGCCCTCAATAAAAGGAGATATTTAAGGTCTAGGGAGAGAAAACATAGTCATCAGTTTTACTCTAAAATTTATGCTGTGTCTTTTTTGAAAGGAGGGATATCTTAAAATTTACAGTATATAAAACTTAAATCTGGGCTTCCCTGGTGGCGCAATGGTTGAGAGTCCGCCTGCCAAGGCAGGGGACACGGGTTCGTGCCCCGGTCCGGGAAGATCCCACATGCCACGGAGCGGCTGGGCCCGTGAGCCATGGCCGCTGAGCCTGCACGTCCGGAGCCTGTGCTCTGCAACGGGAGAGGCCACGTCAGTGAGAGGCCCACGTACCGCAAAAAAAAAAAAAAACAAAAAAACTTAAATCTCAGAATTGAAAAACTCTTTGGAAAAATAAAATCATTAATCACGATAAAGGAGAAATAAACTCATCCTGCCCTGGCATTTTGAGTTACATAATTAATTCAGAAGGGGCTGCCTTTCTCACGTGGCATCCAGGCATTCATCAAATATCTATCACAGGCTTCATAGCTTCTCTGCACTGTGCCGGGCACTGGGGTGTAAAGGTGGGTAAGACAGCTCGTGTCTGGGAAGGAGAGATGGTGCCGCTGGGTCGGGGTATGACAGGCTTAGGGGGTGCAGGAACAGAGGGGACAGTCCCTTTTTCAGCAGGGTGGATGGCTGAGTCCAGCCAGGTTAAGAAGCTGCCGGAAGGCTTTGCCTTTCCCACACCCAGTGCAGTGCTGGGAAGCCCTGGTAGACATTTTATTGCCCCGGCTATGATGGAGCAGGCGTAGAAATCCTCTTTGGCAGCCCTGAGGCAGCTGGCCTCTGTGACAGCTGAGAAACGAGAGCTCCTGGCCTTCCCAGCGCCGCGGTGTATGCGCTCGGGTGCTGCCTGCCAAGGCCGCGGGCGTTCCACTCCTCCGTTCCACAGAGAGTTATTGAGCACCCACCATGGGCCAGGTGCTCAAGCAAAGCAGCCTCAGGTCTCAGGGAGCTCACTTCTCTACTTGGAGAGGGGGACCCATAGGATATCAGAATGGTGATAAGGGCTATGGAGAAAAAGAAAGAATGGGAGGACCAGGAATGTGAGGTGGGGGGTATGTGGTATAAAATAAGGTCTTTAAGAAGTCCAACTGAAGACTCAGTCCCCCCTACCCTCACCCCTGCATTAACTGAGCACCCAAGAGCCGTGGCTGCTGGTACATTAGGAGCCCACCAAAGAAAGTGACAAGTCGCCTGACCCCAGGAAGTGGCCAGCTCAGGAGGCCAGGCTGGTGTGCGTCCCCTCCCTCCCAAAAAAGAGTTTCCTCATCTGATGAGTGGAGCTGGTACAGCCCAAGTCTAGGGCAGTCGAGAGAGTTCAAGCTTGGGGAGGAAATGGGGGTCAGGAGAAGATTTGTTTAGATGGAGGCAGGTCCCCTGGCAGCATCTTGGGAAAAAGAGACATCCAGCTCCCCAAGAAGAGCTTTGGCAAGGCCACAATAGAAAATCGAGGTCCTGGGCCAAGAGGGCTGAGGCCAGGACTGGGTGTGGATCCCTGCTGGGAACTGGAGTGTCAATGAGGAAGGGGGGCAGACGCCAGGTCATTGGAATGGGCTGGGAGGGACAGCTGTGTTAGTGTGAGCACATGGGGGCACAGGCCCCACCCCTCTGGGCACCAGGCTACACTGGGGACAGAATGAGGAGAACTCAGGGTCAGGACCTTTCTGCTGGAGCAGAGGGTTGGTGTAGGGTGGCCAAGTTGCAGGGGCTTCGGGAACCGAGCGAGGGGTTTGTGTTTTTCTCAGATCTGCTAACCCTGGCTAAGGCTGACCTGCTTGTTCTCTCATCTGTATAAGCACCACGGTACTTTTAACCACGAGCCAAATAACATGGAGATAAATTATGAGTCTGATGGGAGGGAGCTAAGAGGGTGAAATGGCAAGGAATCCCCAGCTTTTTATGTTGAAAGCATAAATCCAAATAGAAACCAAGCAGAAAGAGACTGAAGTCTCCGGGGAGGAGAAAAGTACGTACAGTAAACACTGACCGGCACAGTGTGCCCTGCTGTAGGGACGCCAGGGTCAGAACAGCGTGTCACGTTGCCACTTTGATCATGGGATTTGGATCAGAGAGAACATGGGATTTGGACTTTGCGCTGGGTTTGGCTGTCTGCCGCCTGTTGGCTGCACGACCTTGGGTAAGTTCCTTTCCCCTCTGAGCCTTCCTTTCTTCATTGGTGTAGCTGGAGCCTGCACTGGGATTCAGTCCCATCTGCTGAGCTAGTGGGGAAACCCCAGGGGTCGGAGTGGCTGCCAGGAGCCCAGTATGGTGAGCTCGCCAAGGGGCAAAGCATGCAGGTCCAAGAAGGGAGTAGGTTTGAGTACACTGTGCTAACAGCGGCCAATCTATCCTGGGCCCTACCCCAAGTCTGATCCCCGGGCAAAGCCGTCTCTAAAAGCTAACAGATTGTTTGCAGAGGTACAAGCTCACCGTAATGGGGACCCCAGAAACGAGCATAGGGAGAAAGGCATCTTCTCCACGGTGCAGTCTTGCCTGGACGAAGAGGTAGAGCAGGGAAAGGGGTGGGACCTGGCACCCAGCCATGGATTTGTTGGTGAGAACAGGTAAGACATCTTCCCCCAGGGGCCCCCCGAATGTACAGGAGGGAAGGCGCCTTGCTGGGATTAAGTTCCATGTAAGAGATGGTGGTAACAAACTAATATCTGGATTATTAGTCCTGGTGTGGCTTCCTTTGCCGCACACGTGGTGAAGGCATCTTGGTTAATACCTATCCCTTGGAGATTGCACAAGCTGTCCCCGGGCCTGAGCCTGGACACGGCGAATGCACAGCAAATGTCAGATTCTCTGCAGAAACCACCTAGAGACCCTTGGGCCCCTTGGAGGACGGTTTGGGACGACCCCTGGGGCGTTGGAGTGTTGCACGGCATTCCTATGGCAAAGGTTTGTCATCGAAACGTAACCTAACATGTATTTTTGAGCACCTGCTGTGTGTCAGTGAGGTATACGTGCTAAGAGGGGTTTGAATTCTTTTTTTTCTCAGCACTTTACAAAATACTCTGACATGCATTTTATTCACATTGGTCTTTATAACAACCTAACGAGGTAGGATCCCCATTTACAGACGGGAAGACTGAGTTTCAAAGAGGCTAAGTAATTTACCCATAATAACCCAACTAATAAGGGGTGTAGCAGGGCTCAAACCCGTCCTTTCTTTGGCGGGAAGCTGAGACCAAAGAGATGAAGGAATGAGGGGAAAACGCAGCAAATAATAAAAGCTGAGGTTCTGATGGGAAGAGCTGGAGAAGTCAGCAGGGACTGGAGCTGGACCTGACCAGGGGTGGACGGCGGGGGATGGTGTGTAGGATGGAGGCCGCGTGCGGGGATGGCTGGGCTCCCGGGGACCTTGCCTGTGCCCCTGGAGCTGCCCCCGACTTATCACACTTTACAGAGAATTCTTAAGGAAGCTTTCAAGAGGAAACTGCAGCTGCTCACTCCTGCCAAGTGTCTTTGCTCCTGTCTTTCTGTCTGAGCGTACAAACCACCTCTCCACTTCAGCGACTGCTGGCCTTGGGCTCTGTATACTGATCATTTCTAATTTTTCCTGGAGGATTATTTATGACCTTCTAAAAGCAAAACCACATACTGAAATGTGCCAATATTAGAACATTAGTAAGCCAGAAATGATGCTCATTTCAAATAGCGGGGGAAAGGGAGAGACGTGAAAAGGAATGCGCCTCTATGGGTCAGACTCTGTGCTGGCAACTGTGACATTCGTGATCTCTTTCAATATTCACTACTATGCAATGTGGAAGGTCGTATCAATTCCACTTTGGCAGCCGAGGAAACATTCAGAGAAGTGCTGTAACTTGGCCAAAGTCACGCAGCTAATAAGTGTCAAACCTATGATTTGAATCCAGGTCTGACTTCCAATAAACCACAATTTACAGCCTGTGGAATTCAGGTGGAATCAAGAGAGGATGAATAAATACAGTTTACTGGACAGTAAAACTCTTGACCCTTTTTATTAATTCAAGTTTACAAACAATGCAGTTTCAAAATTACCAGCTTCCAGAGAGTTCTTAAATCAGTGAAGTACTCAGAATTCATGAAATCCCAACAATTAGAGCTTGACACTGCCTGAGATGCCACTAGAGGACCCGACACGGAGGTGACCGATTCTACCTATGAACTTTCAGTTTTGAGAGTGTCCTATCAAAAACGAGGCCCCTGTTGCACTGGGTAGAGGATATGGTAGAGATTCTCCGATAAACCTGATTTCTTTAAACGCTGTTTAGGACATGTGCCAAAGCTTGACACATCCTAATCACTTTACTTTCTTTGGCAGCTCCAACCTTGACGAGAGAGTAGGAAATACGTCTCCGCTTTGACAGGAACAATGTGTGACATGAAAGACCTCAGATGCTGTGCAGGTTTGTGACGGTTCTTCAGAAGAAAGCATCCCCTGCCTGTTCTGTTCAATGCCAGTCCAGGTGAGTCACTGCCAGCCAAGCAGGTATTTTAAGACATGAGGAATCTAAGCCAGAACCAGCAAAGAAAGGTGAAGGATGGGTTATCGCCATTCGCTTTGATGGTTGTCATGGTGCTGGGAAAACCTTTTCTGGTTAGGGTCCGGCTCACCGCTGTTTTGCTAGTGGCCACCCAGACACGGGTGTGGGACAGGGCGTGTGCACAGACACCTGCAGCAGACACCCACTCTAGAGGCTCACGTCGGTTGGGTCTTGGTTAATCGGCTGTGCTCGTGCGAATGGTAAATCCGCGCCCGACATCAGCTTGCAGGGAGCCAGCGTGACCCCGCCTCCCGCGACATCACTGGGTGTTTTGGAGCAGAGTCCGCGGATGCAGGAACTACCTCACTCTCTGCTCCCTGCTTCAGCATGTGGCTCTGGAAAATGCCCCATCGCTGTCTCTTAAATAGGATCCAAGGCTCAGGTCTTCTGCTAATCTGAGGGACAAGGGAAAGCTTCCAGGTCTCCAGGAGCTGGGGAAAGGGGCAGGGGTGCTGCGCACGGGAAATGACTGGAGCCCGAGGTCAGGCTGCACCCTGGCGCTGCCTGGGAGGACAGCCTCCCCTGCTGGCACCTACGCTGCAAAGCTCTGCCTGTCTGCGCTGAAGGGGACCCCGAGGCTCTGAGTGGGAAAGTAGGCTCTATGCTGCCCTGTAGGACGACCCACACTATAGGAGCCATCAGGATGCACTGTGCTCTCCCCTCCAACTTCCCATAGGGCTGCCCCTCTCTCTCCAGCTCCTCTTTCACCCATTTTTGGGGTGGGGTGTCAGAGGTGGGGGCGGGTGGGGATGGGGTGGGAGCTACCAAGCTACCTGGCTCTTCCTGAATCTCTTTAATTAAACTAAGCCTTTATATGAATGTAAAACACAAGCAAGCTCCGTACCTGGGGCCTGCAATCCCCTCCCCCAGATTCTGACTCACAGGCTAGGGGGGCAGCCTTATTTTATTAAGGGCCCAAGTGACTGGACTCTAGGTGATCCCGGACCTCACTTCAAAAAACACTGGGGCAGGCATGAGCCAGCCTATGTATGGGGTACAGCTAGTGTGAGAGGTAAATTCATCTAGTGTCTTAAAAGAGTGGCAGGGGCTGAATTGTGATCCACACCCCCACATTCATTTATTGAAGTCCTAACCCCTGGGACCTCAGAATGTGACTGTATTTGGAGACAGAGACTTTAAAGAGTTAATTAAGTTAAAATAAGGTCTTTAAATGAGCCCTAATCCAATATGACTGGTGCCCTTATAAGAAAACGAGATTAGGACACAGGCACGCACAGAGGGAAGGCCATGTGAGGACACAGGGAGAAGGCAGCCATCTGTAAGCTAGAGAGGGGCCTCAGAAAAAAAAACCTGCAGACACCTTGATCTCAGACTTCCAGCCTCCAGAACCGTGGGAAAATAAATCTCTGTTGTTTAAGCCACCCTGTCTGTGGTACTTTATTACGGCAACCCTACCAAACTAATACAAATAGGAGACCTGGTTTCACTGAATAATCCTCTCAGAAGGTAGAGTGCTTCAGCTTACTGTATAAACAAGGCTAGCTTTAAGGACCAAAGGACATGAGTCCCAGCCCTGGTGTGTCAGAGGTGGCTCAGGCTACACAGAAAGCACAGCTTCCAGCATCAGACATGCCTGCACTCAGTGGCCAGAACCTTCTCTCCTGGTTACCACCTGAGTGGTTTAAACAAGACAGTCATTATTTTTTTATTATTTTATTTAAAATATACGCACATCGTGCTTACTATGTACCAGGTAATGTTCTAAGCACTGTGCAAATATTAACTCATTTAATCCTCATTACAATCCTGTGATAGATAGATAGACAGACACACAGACAGCAGGTTCATGATCACTTAATTCAAAATATTCAGGACTTCTTTCTCTAGTTGCTTTAGGTGTAGGGTTAGGTTGTTTATTTGAGATTTTTCTTGAGGTGAGACTGAATTGCTATAAACTTTCCTCTTAGAACTGATTTTGCTGCATCCCATAGGTTTTGGGTCATCGTGTTTTCATTGTCATTTGTTTCTATGTATCTTTTTATTTCCTCTTTGATTTCTTCAGTGAACAGGACCAGTAGGAAGAAGAACAAAGAAAACCCAAAGTCAGAAATCATAAAGAACAGAGCAGAAATAAATGAAATAGAAATGAAGAAAACAATAGCAAAGATCAATAAAACTAAAAGTTGGTTCTTTGAGAAGATAAATAAAACTGATAAAGCCTTAGCCAGACTCATCAAGAAGAAAAGGGAGAGGATGCAAATCAATAAAATGAGAAATGAAAAAGAAGAAATGACAACTGACATCACAGAAATACAAAGGATTATAAGAGACTACTACAAACAACTATATGCCAATAAAATGGACAACCATGAAGAAATAGACAAATTATTGGAAAGGTACAGTTTTCCAAGACTGAACCAGGAAGAATTAGAAAATATAAACAGACCTATCACAAGTAATGAAATTGAAATTGTAATTAAAAAGCTTCCAACAAACAAAGATCCAGGACCATATGGCTTCACAGGTGAATTCTATCAAACATTTAGACAAGAGCTAACACCCATCCTTCTCAAACTCTTCCAAAAAATTGCAGAGGGAGGAACACTCCCAAATTCATTCTACGAAGCCACCATCACCCTGATACCAAAACCAGACAAAGATATCACCAAAAAAAGAAAATCATAGACCAATATCACTGATGAACATAGGTGCAAAAATCCTGAAAAAATACTAGCAAACAGAATCCAACAGCACATTAAAAGGCTCATACACCATGATCAAGTGGGATTTATCCCAGGGATGCAAGGATTCTTCAATATATGCAAATCAGTCAATGCGATACACCATATTAACAAATTTAGGAATAAAAAACATATGATCATCTCAATAGATGCAGAAAAAGCTTTTCACAAAATTCAACACCCGTTATGATAAAAACTCTCCAGAAAGTGGGCACAGTGGGAAGCTACCTCAACATAATAAAGGCCTTATATGACAAACCCACAGCAAACATCATACTCAATGGTGAAAAACTGAAAACGTTTCTACTAAGATCAGGAACAAGACATGGATGTCCACTCTCGCCACTTTTATTCAACAAAGTTTTGGAAGTCCTAGCCACGGCAAGCAGAGAAGAAAAAGAAATAAAAGGAATCCAATTGGAAAAGAAGAAGTAAAACTGTCACTGTTGGCAGATGACATGATACTATACGTAGAAAATCCTAAGATGCCACCAGAAAACTACTAGAACTAATCAATGAATTCGGTAAGGTTGCAGGATACAAAATTAACGCACAGAAATTTCTTGCGTTCCTATACACTAACAAGGAAAAATCAGAAAGAGAAATTAAGGAAACAGTCCCATTTACGATTGCAAACAAAAGAATAAAATACCTAGGAATAAACCTACTTAAGGAGGTGAAAGACCTGTACTCAGAAAACTATAAAACACTGATGACAGAAATCAAAGATGACATAAACAGATGGAGAGATATACCATGTTCTTGGATTGGAAGAATCAATATTGTGCAAATGACTCTACTACCCAAAGCAATCTACAGATTCAGTGCAATCCCTATCAAACTACCAATGGCATTCTTCACAGAATTAGAACAAAAAAATTTTACAATTTGTATGGAAACACAAAAGACCCCGAATAGCCAAAGCAATCTTTTTTTCTTTAATAAATTTATTTATTTATTTATTTTTGGCTGCGTTAGGTCTTTGTTGCTGCGTGCAGTCTTTCTCTAGTTGTGGCGAGTGGGGGCTACTCTTCATTGTGGTGTGTGGGCTTCTCATTGTGGTGGCTTCTCGTTGTGGAGCACGGGCTCTAGGCATGCAGGCTTCAGTAGTTGTGGCACTCGGGCTCAGTAGTTGTGACTCATGGGCTCTAGAGCACAGGCTCAGTAGTTGTGGCATACAGGGTTAGTTGCTCCATGGCATGTGGGATCTTCCCAGACCAGGGCTCAAACCCATGTCCCCAGTATTGGTAGGCAGATTCTTATCCACTGCATCACCAGGGAAGCCCAAGCCAAAGCAATCTTGAGAAAGAAAAACAGTGCTGGAGGAATCAGGCGCCCCAGCTTCAAACTATACTACAAAGCTACAGTAATCAAGAGAGTGTGGTACTGGCACAAAAACAGAAATATAGATCAATGGTACAGGATAGAAAACCCATAGAAAAACCCATGCACATATGGTCACCTAATTTACAACAAAGGAGGAAAGAACAAACAGTGGAGAAAAGACAGCCTCTTCAATAGGTGGTGCTGGGAAAACTGGACAGCTACATGTAAAAGAATGAAATTAGAACACTACCTAACACCATACACAAAAATAAACTCCAAATGGGTTAAAGACCTAAATGTAAGACAAGATACTATAAAACTCTTAGAGGAAAATATAGGCAGAACACTCCATGACATAAACCACTGCCAGATCTTTTTTGACTCACCTCCTAGAGTAACAAAAATAAAAACAAAAATAAACAAATGGGACCTAATTAAAGTTAAAAGCTTTTGCACAGCAAAGGAAACCATAAACAAGATGAAAAGACAAACTTCAGAATGGAAAAAAATATTTGCAAATGAAACAACAGCCAAAGGATTAATCTCCAAAACATACAAACAGCTCATGGAGCTCAATATCAAAAAAACAAACAACCCAATCCAAAAGTGGTCAGTCGACCTAAATAAACATTTCACCAAAGAAGACATACAGATGGCCAAGAGGCACATGAAAAGATGCTCAACATCACTAGTTATTAGAGAAATGCAAATCAAAACTACCATGAGGTATCATCTCACACCAGTCAGAATGTCCATTATCAAAAAATCTAGAAACAATGCTGGAAAGGGTGTGGTGAAAAAGGAACCCTTCTGCACTGTTGGTAGGAATATAAATTGATACAACCACTATGGAGAACAGTATGGAGGTTCCTTAAAAAACTAGGGCTTCCCTGGTGGTGCAGTGGTTGAGAGTCCGCCTGCCGATGTAGGGGACACAGGTTCATGCCCCGGTCCGGGAAGATCCCACATGCCGCAGAGCGGCTGGGCCCGTGAGCCATGGCCGCTGAGCCTGCGCGTCCGGAGCCTGTGCTCCACAACGGGAGAGGCCATAACAGTGAGAGGCCCGCGTACCGCAAAAAAAGAGAAAAAAAAAAAACTAAACTAAAAATAGAACTACCATATGACCCAGAAATCCCACTACTGGGAAAACCATAATTCAAAAAGAGACATGTACCACAATGTTCATTGCTACACTATTTACAATAGCCAGGACATGGAAGCAACCTAAATGTCCATTGACAGAGGAATGGATAAAGAAGATGTGGCACATATATACAGTGGAATATTACTCAGCCATAAAAAGAAACGAAACTGAGTTATTTGTAGTGAGGTGGATGGACCTAGAGTCTGTCATACAGAGTGAAGTGAGTCAGAAAGAGAAAAACAAATATGTATGTTATTTTTGTATACTATGTATGTATATAGTAAAGTCTTATGTATTTTAACACATATATATGGAATCTAAAAAAAAAAAGTGGTACTGATGAACCTAGTGGCAGGGCAGGAATAAAGACATAGACATAGAGAGAGAATGGAGTTGAGGGCACGGTGGGGAGGAGGAAACTTGTTGAAAGGAGAGTAACATCGACATATATACACCACCAAATGCAAACTAGATAGCCAGTGGGAAGCAGCCGAATAGCACAGGGAGATCAGCTTGGTGTCTTGTGACGACCTAGAGGGGTGGGAGGGAGGCTCAAGAGGGAGGGGGTATGGGGATATATGTATGCATATGGCTGATTCACTTTGTTGTACAACAGAAACTAACACAGCATTGTGAAGCAATTATACTCCAGTAAAGATGTATCCAAAAAAAAATATTCAAGGCCAGCAGTGTTTGGTGTGTCAGAACTTGGGGACTTGAGAAAGCAAATGCATTGCATGTACTGTAGGCTGCATAATATCCTGTAGCATCTGTGACAGCATCCTGTAATCAAACGTACTCATATTTCTGTAGTGAGATGTATAGAGTGCATAAATAAAGTAGCCGCATGTAACTCAAGACAGGTTTCTCTAGCAAATGAGTTTATTTCAGATCAGGTTTTGCTGCCAAATGAGTTATACATTTTGGCATTCGGAACTTTGAAGGTTTTGAAATTATATTCTCCCTGTTTCTTCAGATGAAGACACTGAGGCACAGGGAGGTGAAACAGTGTCCCACATTCGTTAACTCACGGGAGGTGAGGCTGGGCCACCAACCCGGGCAACCTGGCTCCAGACTCCAAGCTCTTCACAGCCACCTGGCTGTGCCCCTCGGTGCTGCCCACTTCTCGAGCAGGGCCTGACCCATCCGTAGAATACGGATCATGCCAACCTTGCAGCCTTGCTCTGAGGACCAGATACAATGTAAGTAGAGTTCTGTTATAGGTTGAATTGTGTCCCTCCCGCTGCCAAATTCATTTGTTGAAGCTTTAACCCCAGTACCTCTGAATATAACCTTATATGGAAATAGGGTCATTGCAGACACAGTTAGTTAAATGAAGGTGAGGTCATTAGGGTGGGCCCTAATTCAATCTGACCTGTGTCCTTATTTAAAAAAAGAAATTTGGACACAGACAGGCATGTGCTCAGGGAGAACGCCAGGTGAATATGAAAGCAGAGGTCAGGGTGATGCTTCCACAAGCCAGGGAATGCCCGAGATTGCCGGCAAAGCACTGGAAGCCAGGAGAGAGAGGCATGAAACGGCTTCTCTCAGTCAGCGCTCAGAAGGAACCAATTCTGCCAACACCTTGATCTCAAACTTGTAGCCCCCAGAACCGTGAGACAAATTGCTGTTGTTCAAGGCTAACCCCCCCCCCCCAGTTTGTGGTACCTTGTTACAGCCACCCTAGCAAGCTCGTACAGGTTCTTTACACAAGCACTGGGTTCCGAGTGGGAGGCCAATAAATGGTAGGTAACCAGGCTTACTATATTTTTAATATTTATTTATTTATTTAATTTTGGGTCTTAGTTGCGGCACGCGGGCTCTTTTGTTGAGGTGCGCAGGCTTCTCTCTAGTTGTGGAGGTTTTCTCTCTCTTGTCGTGCGGGTTTTCTCTCTCTAGTTGTGACACGCGGGCTCCAGGGCACATAGGCTCTCTACTTGTGGCATGCGGCCTTAGTTGCCCCATGGCACATGGGATCTTAGTTCCCTGACCAGGGACTGAACTGGCATCCCCTGCATTGTAAGACGGATTCTTAACCACTGGACCACCAGGGAAGTCCCCACTCTTATTATTTTTATGATGGAGGCTTCAGATTCTTCACAGAAAAATAATCAGTCAGTTAGATGATCTCTAAGGCCTCTTCCACTTTCCAGGTCTAATTTTACATGATTATCCCACGAGGATAATTCAACTCCGCTTGTCACTTGCACCAATGGTCCAGGTCTTATAGCATTTCTTTGCTGTTTTAAAGATGGGAGAGGTGGTCTTAATAAGCAGAACAAAACAAAACGACGCAAGGAATTTCTCTTCCTGTGTTACGGGTTACATCCCTATACATTACAACTGAAACCCCTGAGCCCTAACTTGCCTTCTGATGTCCCTGCTTGTATCATCAACTCACTCAGCCATGGGGTTTTTCTGAATCCCTTTCCCTTGTGTCTTTGGGGCTGCCGAGGTTAACCCACAGTGTGTGCTGGGCTACAAATTCTGCAGAGGAAAGCAGAAATCTAAGGTTTCCTGTCAGTTAAGAGTGTATCATTGGAACCCTATTTAGACCTGGAAAGTTTGGGTTCTTCAGGTGGAAATGTGTCCTCACACTGCCATGTCACTGAGCAGATAAAAGCTGCTTTAAGAGAGTCTAAAAGCTGTCGAACACTTTTTCTCTTCCTAGGACAAGGCACCGTTGGCCCCAGTGTAGGGAAAGAGGTAAAATGCTAAACAGTTTTCCTTAGGCTGCAGTGACAGGCCCCCCATTGTCAGAGCTGCCACATGGTATGCGGGATCCTTAGTCTCCCCGACCAGGGATCGAACCTGTGCCTCCTGCAGTGAAAGCACGGAGATTTAACCACTGGACCGCCAGGGAAGTCCCCCTCTGCCTTTTAGATTCTACACATCAAGTCAGAAAGTGATTTGCTGTAGGTGGGGTGTGGCCCCCAAGTCCCCATCTGTGGAAATAGGACTTTAATGGCTGTGCATGTTCAGAGAAAGGACTTCAGGTTCCTTTGGCATCCCTTTGCACCTGTTCTCAAGGCTGCCTCTCCGACGCCCTGTCAGCCCCTGAGCCTTGGGCCAGGGGGCTGCTTCCCACTGGTTTCCTGGAAGCACTTCCTGACCAGGCCAGGGGGCCTCTCTCACCTCCCTGCAGCCCAGGCGCCATCCCAGAGCCAGGAGTGGCTTTAACATCTGCTTAAGTCTTTTCATCTTTTTTTTTGGCGGTACGCAGGCCTCTCACTGTTGTGGCCTCTCCCGTTGCGGAGCACAGGCTCCGGACGCACAGGCTCAGCGGCCATGGCTCATGGGCCCCGCCGCTCCGCGGCATGTGGGATCTTCCCGGACCGGGGCACAAACCCGTGTCCCCTGCATCGGCAGGCGGACTCTCAACCACTGCGCCACCAGGGAAGCCCCCAAGTATTTTCATCTTTGCTGCCTGTTACTGGTTACCCTCCCAGGAAGTTTAGAAGCGTACCTTTTCTTATCATAGCTGCAGCCTGCTGGAGTTCTGTTGGGATACAAAAATGCTTGCAGAGTGGGAGGTTTTACTTTGAGGATCTCATGGTTGGTGATTCCATCCAACACCAAAATGGGAGATTTAATTAAGAAGAGTAAGTGCCTAATAGATGGAACTTCTCCGAAGTGGAGACCACACCTTGTTCATTTTTGAATCCTTGCTTCCTAGCCCAGAGCTTGGCACATAGGAGATGCACAGTAAAATTGTTCGTTGGGTGAATGCACCTTTGTTTTCTTTCTTTATCAGAAAGATGTCTGATGTGTGTTAAGTCCGAGAATCATGACCACAAACAAGGCTGGAGAATGCTTCTGCTTTGTAATAGCTCTCATGGGTCATGTCTAAGGAAAAGGTCCTGAGGCCAGAAGGCAGAGGTCCAGGTCTGGCTCAGCCATTATCCAAGAAACCCCGGGACCTTCGGCCTCCCTGGAACTCAGCGTCCTCCGCTGCAGCATGGAGGTCATCCTGTCTCCTCTGCCTGCCTCTCTGCATGGTGATGAGAACGTGACACGAGAATGGATGTAACAATTTTCTGAGAATTTCAAAGACCGTGCCAAAGGTATTACTTTTATATATATATATATTTTTTTGTTACAGATACTTGTAGACTTGAGCTGCTCATGATTATCTTTTTTCTCAATCTCTTTTCTTCCACAAGTTCATGCTTAGGAACCAAAGCCAGGTTTACCTACTTCCCCAGCTAAAGAAATATCCATCCTGGTAGGCCAGGCGCTGCCAAGTGCTGGCCTCCTTGGAGTTCAATCGCCTGTCTGGTCAGCAGACATTCCTGCATCACAGGTGGCAAGGGACAAGTGAAGTCGCAGAAGACTGGCTGACAGATAGTTGTCAAAGCCACCGAGAGCAGAAGCAGTATGGTCTTCTCCCCAGAGCACTGTGCTCCTCTACGCCTCCTTGAGCCGCGTCCAGAGAGCACTTGGCGCCCTGTCTGTCTAGAACAGGTCCAGGGAGGAGGTAAGTCGTGCAGCCAGCCAGGGACCAGGAGAGCCTGGGCAGGACCCTCACCTCCTGACTTCCGAGAGCTGCCTCCGCCCCCTGCGCCTCTCCAGGGACTGATGGATGAGGCCGTGATGGGCGTGCTTGGCCTCCTGCTGTCTCTTGTTGCTCAGGTAACTGAGTGAGATGAAACAGAAACAAGCCACGTGACCTTGCTGCCTCCACCCATGCGTCCAGACAGCCCCTGTCTCAGCCAGAGTCACAGTCAGGCCAGTGGATCCGGGCTGGGCGTGGTTTTGGGGTCAGGGACCCCCTCCCCGAGGAGAAACGCCTGAGCTGGGTGGCCGCCGATATTCTCTGAACGCTGTTCTTGAGCAGACAAGATGTTGAAGCGGGGGTGGGTTGGGGGGCAGAGGTTGAGGGATCAGAATGATTTGAGTGTGCGGCTGCCAGTGTGTCACATAGCTGGAATTGTGCGAGGCCTAGGATCTAGCTGCCTGTCCTTGGTTTACTCAGGGAATCTATAGAACGAGAGGGCAGAGGGCATGGCCTCTAACCCTCACCTTTGAAATCTGTGTCTCTAGCTTTCCCGCTTGCCCCCGGGATGGGCCCTCCCAAGCTTTCAGATAAGGGCGTTTCATTTTTTTTTAATAAATAAATTTATTTATTTATTTGTGGCTGTGTTGGGTCTTCGTTGCAGTGAGCAGGCTTTTCATCGCACTGGCTTCTCTTGTTGCGGAGCGCGGGCTGTAGGCGCGTGGACTTCAGTAGTTGTGGCTCACGGGCTCCAGAGTGCAGGCTCAGAAGTTGTGGTGCACAGGCTTAGTTGCTCCACCACATGTGGGATCTTCCCGGACCAGGGCTCGAACCCGTGTCCCCTGCATTGGCAGGCGGATTCTTAACCACTGCGCCACCAGGGAAGTCCCAAGGGCCTTTCTTAAGAGCCACATGATACCATGGGGATGAGGGCAAGGTCAGCTGGGAAAGAGGTACCTCCTTGCAGGCCACAGAGAGGGGAGCTAGTCAGAGGAGAGGAGAGGAGAGGTGCTGGGCAGGGCACCACATAGACAACCACTGCAAGGTCTCCCTCCAGCCTCAAGGCCCAGCTCAACGATGACCTTCTTCTAAAGCCTTTTCAAGTCCACCTGGGCTGGAAATACCACTTTCCTCCTCTCTACTTACCCAGTGTTTTCATTTGCATCTCCCTGTACACTTAGCACCTGTTTACCATGTACTCACGTTTCGAATAACTTTTGTTACACAAATACTAATATGTGCTTATTGAAGGAAAAATTAGAAACACAGACACTCACAAAGAAGAGATTAAAAACCGCTCAAATGTGCTACCTGGAGGTAACCACTGTTGGCATTTGGGGGTGTTGGCCCTGTTTAGGTTCATGTCTCTTTTCTCTGCCTGCATTCAGCTCTTCTAAAGCCAAGTCCAAATCTCCCCTCCTCTCTGTGTACCCTCACAGCCACCACAATGCTTCCATTCAACAGGTCTCAGTTCGTGTGTTTTAAATAAATGGATGGATAAACAAAGGAAAGCACAGATGGATGAGTGGACAGAAGGTGGGGGAAAAATGTTCTGCTACCCAAAAGTAGCCCCAGCGGAGGATCCAAGAAGAGAAGAGGAGGTGTCAGCCCTCAGAGTCACCTATAGCCGCCTTCCTCTCCCCTCCCCAGCCTCTCTGCTCCCATCAGAGCAGAATCAATGCCAGGAAGTGAGTGTGCACAGAGAGTGGGCCAGATCTGGACAATAATTATTAGTGCAAAGATAAAGATGAAGCCCGATCCCTGCCATCTGACCTGGAAACGTCAACCATGGCTTAAGGGAAAAGCGGATTCATGGGAACAGCCAAGTCAAGGTCGCCACGTGTGTGCAATATTTTAGGCTCAGCAAGCAATCTGGCCAATTCAAAGCTGCTGGTAAATGGGTTCCAAGAAATCTGATTTCATCAGCGCCGTGGACACGGGAGTACGTCCCCATGACTTGCCCCTCACTGGGTTGAAGATTATCAATGCTTTATCCGGAGCAGAAACAGCAGGATTCCACATTACATCTTGGAAGGCAGCCGGAGCAAAGGCAGAGAATTAACAAACCTTTATTATTAATTCCAATACCACAACGCCCCATGGGTTCTGCAGCAAATCACGGGCTCTCTTAACAGGAGTTTCTCTGTGTTTAAGTGGAGCTGATTTTTTGTTTGTTTGTTTGTTTTTTGGGGGGTTGTTTTTTTTTTAATGGGGCTTGTCCTCGTTCTTAACTATAAAGACAACCTCAAAGTCACAAATGTTCATTAATCATGCACAAGTCCAGAGCATGCTCTGTGCTACAGGAAAAGCAAACTAAGTCAGACAGTCCCTGTATTGCATTCACACAAACATCAAACATTAACTGAGGCTGTTCTATGTGCCAAACACTGTGCAAGGCATTGGGTTTTACAGCACATTACAGTTATGATCCTGTTTTAAAAGCGGAGAGGGACTTCCCTGGTGGTCCAGTGGTTAAGAATCCGCCTTCTGGGACTTCCCTGGTGGCGTAGTGGTTAAGAATCCACCTGCCAATGCAGGGGACACCATGGGTTTGATCCCTGGTCCAGGAATATCCCACATGCTGCAGAGCAACTAAGCCCGTGCGCCACAACTACTGAGCCTGCACTCTAGAGCCCGCGAGCCACAACTACTGAGCCCATGTGCCACAACTACTGAAGCCCGTGTGCCTAGAGCCTGTGCTCCACAACAAGGAGTAGCCCCCACTCGCCGCAACTAGAGAAAGCCTGCGTACAGCACCGAAGACCCAATGCAGCCAAAAAAAAAAAAAAAAAGAATCCACCTTCCCACGTGCTGTGGGGCAGCTAAGCCCGCACATCACAACTACTGAGCCCGTGCGCTCTAGAGCCTGCACGCCACAACAAAGATCCCACATGCCACAACGAAGATCCCAAGTGCCACAACTAAGACCCGACACAGCCTAATAAGAAAATTTTTAAAATAAATAAATTAAATAAATAAATAATTAATTAATTAACAAAAAATAAAAGTGGAGAGATGAGCCTCGGGGAGGTTACACAACTTCCCCAAATTGCCCACAGGCACAGAGTTTGTAAGAGACTTGTGATTAGAATAAAGGGAAAGAATCTGACAGTTTATTATTTTTATGATCATTTTAGCTCCATTTCAGTAACCTTAGAAATACTTAGCCAACATTCGTGTGAGCTTCCCTCTCACTAGCCCAGAACAAGCCCCAGTTCATGCCAGGGGAGTGGGAAAGAGGTCTACTACCCTCATTTACTCTCCTACTGCTATGTGCAAAGCCAAATGTCAGCTGGGCCCTGCTCTCTGCTTATTCACAGTGATCTGCTGATGCCTGCCCTCCACGTGGTGCCCAGAGATGGCCATGGTGCAAGGGCTGATCATGGGCCCAAAACCAACAGCGACGAGCAGGAGAGGAAGGCAGTTTTGCTCCCAGCTTGAGTGTTTTTTCTTCTCAACCTCAGAGCAGCATTCAGGTGCTGAGGGAAAGGAGCCTGAATTTTGGAGCCCTGCAGACTGGGATTCGAACCCCAGCCCAACCTTTTGCAAGTTGTGTGAGCTTGGGCAAGCCTTTCAGCCTCTGTGGCTTCACTTTCTCCCCCACTAAATGGAGGCCATACCTACCCTGCAGAGGGTTTCAATGCGGTAACGTCAGCCTGCTGTTGCTCAATCAATAGTAGCCATTTAGTATTGTCCAAACTAAATTCCACCCAAGAAGCAGAGTCATGATTTTTTTTTTTGGGGGGGGTGTACGTGGGCCTCTCACTGCTGTGGCCTCCCCCACCGCGGAGCACAGGCTCCGGACACGCAGGCCCAGCAGCCACGGCCCACGGGCCCAGCCGCTCCGCGGCACGTGGGACCCTCCTGGACTGGGGCAGGCACCCGTGTCCCCTGCATCGGCAGGCGGACTCTCAACCACTGCGCCACCAGGGAAGCCCCAGAGTCACGATTTTTTAAGCCGTGAACTAACCAGTATTTATTAAAGATCCATGTTTTAAGCAGGAAGATAAAGAGAAACCTTGCCCACCCTCTCCAGGCATGAGGGACCCAGGCAGGGAGTAAATAAAACCCATGGCAATGTGCAACTCTCCTGCAGCTCGAGCATCCGAGATACAGGAAGTGAGATAAAATTCTCCGGAGTGTCTCCAGCTTTGGAGATAAAGACCATGAGTGTGGGCCGGTGGAGGCCCCTAGGAGACCCCTAAGGCTGCACCCCAGGTCCCCCTCCCCGGCTTTCTTTCCACTCCCTGTTCCCTTCTCCCTGTTCCCCGGAGTTTGCTTTTTCGCTCGAGCAGGTATTCTCCTTCCCGAGAGCCACCGAGGACCCCGGGTACCCTCAGGTTATCTGCCCCGGGCCAGCCGGCTCCTCGCCCGGCTCTGACCTCACCTCGGCGTCAGTCTTATCAGGTGTGGACAGAACCGTCTCCCCACTCTGGGAGCTCCAAGCCCAGGATTCTCCCCACACCCAGGCAGAGGAGGGCCAGCCACCTCTGGCCCTGAACATGGTGGCCACCTGCCAAACCGGGAGCGACCACAGGGGTCTGCGAGCAAGGCCGTGAGGCCCAGAGTCGGGAGGAAGGGGGAGGTTTACGTAAGTGTTGACAAGGAACAGAGCAGATGCTGAGCTCCACCAAGCAGGAGAGAGGGAGGGGGGCGCGGCGACTCCCGCCTCGGCTCCCCCGGGGGCAACACGCAGAGGGCAGCGGGTCAGGGTGGGAATTCAGGCTCCTCTGGGAACTTGTTTCCTCCCAGGCAGCAGGGAGATCCAGCTGAGCCCAGTCTTCTGAGAAGTGGGTCTTGGAGGACTGGGACAGGAAGTGAGGAGCCCACTGGGGAGCAGGGAGGTGGGGGGGGCCTCTGCTCACAGGTCCATGTCATGGACGCCACTGCTCTGTGTCAGCCCCTACGCCATACAGCAAGGACATTTCATATCCAGGCCGCTCTGGTTTGTTTAGGTTTGTGGCTCAAATACTCCCTGGGGTTCATGGCCCGGGGCTGCCGTCGGGGCAGGGTGTTTGATTAGAATTCATTCTATACAGGCTCCTGTGTCCTGCTGCCCCAGACACTGGTTTGTTTGTACCAGGACTCTTGCCTTTGTTGGCCTTGTTAGGGTCTGTCAGTAAATGATAACTCATTTGAACTGTCCCCAGAATCACAGCTGTGTACTTGCCGGAAGCTTCTCATGTCAGTGTTTTCACATTCTAGTGCTTGGAAGAGAGGCGGGGGCAGAGCGCCCCTCACCGTGGTGTCCTGGGCGGTAGAAGGCCAGGTGAGCTGCACAGACTCAAGAGGGCTCATTCCTGGCAGGTTTGCCCTTGTCAGCAGAAGAGACAGGTAGGGACACTGTGGGGATATGCAGCTGCACAGCTGTGGCCCACAGAAAAGAGGCAGCCCGAGGAACAGAAAGCTTGTCCTTCCCTACAGCTTGGGTTCCGTGTGGTGTCCCACTGTGCTTGTACCCTGGGAACAAAGCTAGGAATTTGTCCTCCAGAAATACCCCCATGTGTACCGATGATGGAGTTCATAGCAGAAGACTGGAAACAGTCGAAATGCCATCAACAAAGGCCTGATTAAGAAATGTATGGTGTGTGTATACAATGGCACGCTGTAAAGAAAGCTCCTTGTGCACTGGTAGGAAATGATCTCCAAAATACAGTTACGTCCAACAAATATGACTAGGTTAGGAACTGTATGTTATTGTTTGTTTAAAAAAAGAGGGGAGGGGCTTCCCTGGTGGCACAGTGGTTGAGAGTCCGCCTGCCGATGCAGGGGACACGGGTTCGTGCCCTGGTCCGGGAAGATCCCACATGCCGCGGAGCGGCTGGGCCCGTGAGCCATGGCCACTGAGCCTGCACGTCCGGAGCCTGTGCTCTACAACAGGAGAGGCCACAACAGTGAGAGGCCCGCGTACCGCAAAAAAAAAAAAAAGAGGGGAGTGGGGAAGGGAGAACATGTATTTATATGCTTGTTTATGCACGGACTGTCTTGGAAGGCTGCACGAGCTGCTAGTATTATATCCCCTGGGAAGGAATGTTCCCCGGGCGGGGGGGAGAGCTGGGAAGGTAGCAGTTGACTTGTGCTGTACAGCAACCCAGGCCAAACTTAGTAGCTGAAAACCATCACCATTTTACCCAGTTCACATATATGTGGGTTGGCTCGACTGGGGCTTCTGCACATGACAACAGAGTCCCTAGAAGCAAGAGAGGGAGCCTAGTGCACAAACACTTTCAAGCCTTTACCGGCGTGATGTTGGCTAAAGTCCCCTTGGCCAAAGCAATTCACACAACCAAGCCCAAATTCAAGGTAGAGAAATGGACTCCGTGTTTTTGTTTTTTGTTTCTGGGGTTTTTTTGGCCACGCTTCTTGGGATCTCCCTGACCAGGGATTGAACCCAGGCTCCTGGCAGTGAAAGCACAGAATCCTAACCACTGGACCGCCAGGGAATTCCCCACTCCGTGTGTTACTGGGAGGAGCTACAAAATGCAGTGGACGTTAATCCACCACACAGTGAGGCAGAGGCAAGGACGGAGGGAGCGCCTTTCTCTTTGTAGCTTTTCGTACTTTTTAAATTTGAGTCGTGCCAATACACCCTCCTCAAAAAGAAGTAAAAAAATTTGAAATTTAAATAGATTCCCTGAGATTGGCTTTGAAATAATCCAGTTGTTGAAGGAAACATGGGAGGGAGAGAAGAGGTGGAGATACAAGTGAGACAGGACCAGCCGTGAGTTGATGGCTGCGGAAGCTGGATGATGAATGAATGAGACTCATAGTGCTCTGCTACTCTGTGAATGTGGAAATTTCCTGCAACAGAACATTTTTTAAATAAAAGTAAAGCAGGACTAATACCCCAAACTCAAGCTGATTAAAGCTCACTTCCATCGTGAGAGCATTGGCTGCGTCATCCTCTCTCGCCTTCCCAACCGCCCCGGAGGCGGGGACTGTTTGCGCCCTGACTGCGGCCTTCCTGAGGGTGCTGACTGCAGAGGTCAGCTGCAGAGTGGGCCCACAGGGCAGCCCCGAGCAGAGACACTGGGCCTTGAGGAATTGTCTGAGAGCAGGGAAGAAAGGAGCCTCAGGGAGCTGCCTCCACAGCGTGGGCAGGACTAGAGGCTGAAGAATCCAAGAGATGGGGTGGTATTGGTGATGGTAGGGGAGGGGCTCTTTCTGAACCATGTACGGAGCTTCTGAGGGTGGGGAGCGAGAAGGGAGCCTTTCCGGGGATGCCAGACAAAACGTATAGAGCGTATGGGCACATCTGAAGGAAAATAGCTCAGTGAGAAAGGTACGTTTTCTTGCCTCTTCTTCGTCACTCAGGAAGGCCACATGTGTGCGCTGGCGGTGTGCCCAGGGTGAACCTTGAGCCGCCCACGTGGCCTGGGCCCGGCTCTGAGGGCCCCCAGCTTGGAGCAGCTCTGAGAATGCTAAGCGCCCCAGGCTTCCCTTCTGTGGGCAGACAGGGAGGTCTTTCACCATCTCTACACAGTCCTGTGGAGGCCCTAGCTAACCCTGAGAACTTTCTGCTCTGTTCCAAATGTCTACTAAGAGGCAGTTACCAGAGTTTCTACCCTCTGAGGCCACGCTCACTCGCTTTCGTGCACATGCCTGTGAATGCCTGTGTGTGCATCTCCTGTGGCCACTACAGGACAGGGACGTGAGGGACATGACCGTGGCACTTTCTAGGCATCCAACTGTGTCCCCTACCCCACCTCCAGGCCAGGTTAGTTGACCCTCCCGCTCATCGTGCCCTACACCTATCTTTATTGCTGGATTCCCACATAGCTTAAACTTGTTCCTCACTAGTTAGAGACCTAGTATTAAAGAATTGCTGTTACATTTTGAACTACGGTAATGGTGTTGTGGTTATGTTTTGTTTTGTCTTTTTATTGAAGTACGATGTATACACTGAAACAAACCATGTGTGTTCAGCTGATGAATTTTTTTAAAGGGAAAACACCCAAATTGCCAGCCTGCGGATCAAGAAACAGACCACTGCAAGCATTATAGGATGTTCTTTAAAGAAGAAACATTGTTTTTTTAGTAATACATTCTTAAACATCTACAGATGAAATGATATGATGTCTTTGGTTTGCTTCAAAATAATCTGCAGTTGAGGAAAGGTACAGATTAAACAAGGTTGATAATTATTGAAGCTGAGTAATGTTTACATACAGGTTTTCTGTCTCTCTCTCTCTCATACACACACACACACACACACACTTAAAATTTCCATGATAAAATGTTTAAAACAATCACTGTGGAGCCCTGGCTTCGCCTCAACCCAGTGACTGTGAGAAGGCATGAGGTAGAAGCTGAGCAGGTGGGGTGAGGAATGTCTCTTTGGTATATTAGTTGCTAATCAAGAATCTGAGAGTCTAATGGGTTTAATATGCAAATTATTATTTTTTAAATGGGTTTTCAGGTGCCTGTCTCCTCTGTGTAACTGAGAGCTCCCTACACGTGCTGGGCTTTATTCGTGTCTGTATCCCTGACCCTTAGCACAGTGCCTGGCACATAATAGGTGCTCATAAGCATTTGTTGAGCAAGTGAAAGCTTGAATTCATATCTTCCACAAGGCCTGACGCAGCCCCAAGATGGCACAGGTGCACAAACTGCTTCATAACTTGAACTGAAATCAATACTACCAACCTCTCTTTCTTCTTTGCAGCTGCTTTCAAACAATAAATTGTTCAAATTCTAAACTGTCAGAATTGAGAGGGACTCAAGAGACCAATGTGTACAAACTTCTCATATGATAGATGAGGAAACCAAAGTGCAAAGAAGAAAGTGACCTTTTCAAGGTCACACAGCTGGTAGGGACAGAGCCTGAATCGGAACTCAGGCTCCTAGAGCCCAGGCTGGCCTCTTTTTGTTCTACCATCCAGCTCCGCAGCTGTGAATTAGACACGTACCCACAATTCTATTTTCACAGGTAAAGAAAGAGAACTTCAAAGAAGTAAATAGAATTTTCTCACGGTCTTGGGTTATTGTGACTCCATAGCTTTCTCCAGAACAGTGTTCTCCACATTGTATTTTGTCTCTTACTTCAAGAAAACTTAAAATTCGAAAACCTTAATTTTCAAAACAAACAGAGGGGTGATTATTCTCATTAAAAACGGCTTTGGTGCACATTTCTTTTAAAGAGGTGAACTCTCTCAAGTGTCTCTGAAACATGAGTCAGTTTTTAACAATTCCATCTGCATCCAGCTCGTTAGGAATGAAGCAACTGAATAAAATCAGACACAGCCCGAGCCACAGCCTCACAGTCCTGTCATGTCAAGTGTCACGAGGGCACTTTCAACATACCCAAGCCAAAAAATAAACAAATCAATCAGAGATAACACACCAAGAGTGGAAATAAATGGAACACACACACACACACACACACACACACACACACGGGAAAAAAATCAAGCACTTCATAACATATCTTTTTAAAAACATATGTTGATTTAAAGACCTTTTTAAATTAAAATATTAGGATAATTTTGCCTTATAGTTTAATTTTGTTGGCACTAAAAGCAGCATAACTCAAAAAAAAAAAAAGCAGCATAACTCTAGTGATCTTTTGTGTCACTCATGTATTCATGTTCTGGGCTTTTCCATGCAAAAGTATTTTGCAGCTTTGCCCAGTACTTCTTTCAAGAATCTTGTGACACTTCCATCCCCCGACCCAACAAGGGCGGCCAGATGTCTTTGCTGTTAAGAGGATTACTGAGATGTTCTCCTTTATATAATCCAGAAGACTGGGAATAACAGGAAAGAGCAAATAAGAGATGTCAAGGAGAGAGGTTACAAGCAAGGGCTGCTCTTCAAAGATGCTCTCTAAGCAAGGAGAGGTCAAAAAATGTTTTAACGGACGCTGATAAAGCAGGGGCTTGGGAAGCTGGGTACCCGGCGCCAATTTCCTAGGCAAGCAGAGGGGTTAGCTTACATCCTCCATTAAGGGTTAAGCTTTAAGCCCAAGAGCTTTGGGTGAGTCAGGGCCAGAGCCTGGTGAAGAAAGGAGACACCTTATCTCTAATCAGCCTGGCCTCAAAATAGCTCTCTCTTCCCTCGGGCAGAGACCCGTCATCCCTGCACAGCACAGCACAGCACAGCAGTGTGGAGGTGCCCCAGCCCACTGAGTCAGAAAGTCAATGAGTGTGCTTTATTCATCTCTTGCACAAGTTAGAGCTCTCTGGGTGAAGCATTGCAAAATTTAGCAGCCTTCAAGATGGCTTGACTAGAATCAGGATGTTCCAGTCAGGAAGGACCTTACAATTTACCTGGATCAACCGGTCATTTTACAGATGGATAAACTGAGACCCAGCGAGAAGAAATGATTTGCATAAGAAAACACAGGGAGTCCATGGCTGGGCCAAAGGTGAAAACCTGGAACTAGAGCAGACATTCTTTCCCTGGCAGTGCTGCTGTACTTGTCTGAAAAATGAATGAAACACTCATGCCCCCCGGTCAATTTTCCTTCCATTGTTAAGGAAATCATTTCCAGTGCTCCCAGAGCTTCCAAGTCAACACTCTCACAGGCAGCTGTTGTTAAACTCTTCCATCGTGAGTTTCTCAAACTTCATCTTCTATCTTCATTATCCAGGCAGCTTTACTTCTGAGGTTCTGTATATGGGATGCCACGGTGGTTTTTCCCCCAACCAGGCTGCTGGAAGAGAATGTTACAAATGGGTAATTGAAGGACTCGGGGAGTTGCTTAGAATGGGGTCAGACAAAAATGCCCACCAGCCTCATGAGCGGCTCACCCCTGCCGAGGGTTATGACTGACAGCTAGGGACGTGCCCTCCCAGGGGCCATCTGTGAGATGGCACAGCTGAAACATTCCTGCTGCCACACTTCCTACACGGCCATTTGCATACTGTGCCCTTTTGTGCAGCCACTACACAGTATGGGCTCTGTCGAGAGCTGTAGGAGGCACACAAGTTCTAAGCAGGGAAGGGGCCAAGCCTGGGGCTTGCAGATGCTGCTGGAAACTGCGCAAAGTAATGGGATGTAGAATGGGGACGAAGGGCTGGAGTGTGCAGTTAGGAAATGCCTGGCTCCATCGAGCTTTACGCAGTTTTGTTTCAGGTTGTCACCATCCAGGACTTTGTGTCTGAGACCAAAGAGAAATAAAGCGCTGAGGCAGAAATTGAATTTCTCCATGGTTGTCATCTCTTACATGTTCCCAGTTATTTCTTGCATGAGTCACTTGGCTGGACTTATCACAGCTCTTAGGTGGAAAGTGGACCCTAGTTGTTCCTCATATGTGGCATTTATTTTCTTCTAGATAGGCTCCAAGCTACTTCCCATAAGGCCCAAGGCTTTGGAATTCCCCTAGGGCCTCCCACTATAGCGCTGGGCACACAGCAGGTGCTTAATAAATATTTAATAACTATGTCCTATGGGTCAGCATCACAGTTCTACACTCACTTTGTCCTAAAGCCAGATCATGCCATGAAGGCCTTCATTTTACTCATGAGAAGGCAAAGGGCAAAGACAAATGATCATCCAGGGTTTACACACATTCAATGGCAGAGCCAGGCCTCAATCCCAGGTCTTTTGAAACTAAATCCAGTCCATCTATCTGTCTATCATTTATCATAGTATGGAGACAAAAAATATTATGCTAAAGAACTTTAAGCTAAAGTTAGTGAAAAGGGAAATAGTATTAGCTCATTGCTTGAGGGGTCTTAAAATTGTCATGTCAAATTTTTAAAAAGGATATTTTAACTAATATATCCTTAGCTTATTACATGAGTTACATGAACATTCTCAAACATTCATGTAATTATAAAAGTATTTCTTTCCTAGCAGGAGTTCAATCATAATCAATTGTTTTATCAGAATAAAAATGTTTCCTTTTTAGCTGAAGATCTAAAAGTTGGATGCAAATTAATGCCTAGTGAGATTAATCTCTCTCTATGAGGTAAGGTCTTATTGTTCTAATATCAACCCAACATGGATTTTGAACTTCTCAGTAACATTCATATTCATGTTCAAAGACTATCCTATCAAAGGAATATCAACAAGTATTCAGTGGGTGCCTACTGGTTGCACTGCATGGTTCTGACTGGCCTTTAAGTTTGGCCATTAACTAACTAGCTTTGAGACCTTAGGTACATTCTAAAGGACCCAACATTTTTGAATGTCAACTGTGTGCCAGGAACCTTGAAACACACTTTACATATGTTATTTCATTTAATCTTCATGACAATCTTATGCTTTACAAATGAGGACTCTGAGGAGAAGAAGGGTCATTAACCTAATGAAAATCACACCGCTAATAAATGGCAAAGCTGGGATTTGACCCAGATATGAGTGACTCTAAAGCCCATATTTTTCCTGCTATACCAGAGCTTCTCAATCCTAGGTCATATTAGTATCACCTAAGGAACTGTTAAATAATACAGATGGCTTGGGTCCCACCACAGACCAATGGCATCAGAATATCTGGGGGTGGAACCTGGATTTCTAAAAATCCCTAGATGATTATAATATGCAACTAGGGTTAAGAACCACTGTATGAGGTACACTGAGCTTCAGTTTCTTCAAGAAGGAGTTTAGATGGACAGCTCTAAGCTCATCTCTACTTCTGTAGTCACCACGTCTACTTCTGTCGTCACCAAAACTGTGGTGACAGTTGTGGGGGACACATTGCTCCTTGAGAAGTCCCAATGTACTGGGAGTAAGCAGCTGTTACCCACCCTGCCAGGTACTCCCCCAACTTTATACTTCAGTGTAGGCTCTGAGTAAAGCTAGTTAAACATCCAGGGATAAGACTTTAAAGTATACAATTATTTCATGTATTTTTGAAATTTCATCTATTTATTTATATTATTCAGAACAAGGCCCTAACTCTAAATAGATTCCCCATGGCATCTTTCCCTTTCTGTCTCCTTTTCAGGTATTTTCATAGTTATTCGTTGAAATCCCTATTGCTCCAAACTATCTTAATGCTACTTCTGTACATCATTATATCAAAAAGTCTTTTGAAACTGTTCACAAACTTTGACCCAGAGTTCCTCTTCTGGAAATCTATTCTAAGGAGGTAAACAGCAGAAAAAGCTTTAGGAAGATGTTCATCTCAGTATTATTTATTATAGTAGAACATTGGAAACCACTCATACGTCTAATAGCAGGGGAATGAGTTAGTAAAATATGGTATAGCCTACTAAATGGTGAAATAGCCATCACAAATGATCTTTACATACAGACTTTTAAATGATGTGGAAAAATACTAACACTTATGATACTGAATAAAAAATGTAGGGCCTACCAAATTACACAGAGTTAATCTATGAGTGAAAAATGACATGGAGTTGAGTAATCTCAACTATGTATGTTATTGAACCAAACTTGGGTCTGCTTGCTCACGTGCAGTAAAGCCAATTTACTGACACCAGGTGGTGGTGAAGGAAAGTGCAGCATTTATTGCAGGGTGCTGTACAGAGTCCAGGACAGCTAGTGCTGGAAAAGCCCAAACTCCCTGATGGGTTGCAGCAAAGCGTTTTTAAAGGCAAGGTGAGGGAGGGGAGTCCCAGGGTACTTCATCAGCTCGTGCACAATCCTCTGATTGGTTGCCGGTGAGGTAACAGGGCTGAGTCACGGGGGTTAATATAATCAACCCTTAGAGGCCAGTAGGCCTGGGGGCTATGTGCTCATTATCATCAAGTAGTTAATTTCTTCCATTTGGTGGGGGTTTTAGTCTCTGTAAAGCAGCTCAGGAAATGTGCATCAGATACTATTATCTAGGTACTTCAGAGAGGAGCTACAGCAGAGGATATGGGGGAGGGGAAGGCCCCATAGGGTCCTGCTCTATTACATGTACTTATTTTTATACATAGAAAAATGAAGAAAAATACTCAGGCAAAGGTTAAAATACCTGAAATTGTTTTCACCATCAACCCAATTCTAAATGTCTGGAGAAGAGAATATAAGTGGTTCTGGGGACTTCTCTGGGGGTCCAGTGGTTAAGACTCCCTGCTCCCAATGCAGGGGGCACGGGTTCCATCCCTGGTGGGGGAACTAACATCCTGTATGCCCTGTGGTGCAGCAAAAAAAAAAAGAAAGAAAGAAAGAAAGAAATTTAAAAAGTAGTTCTAAAACAGGCCCCTTCCAGAAAATCTTACATTTGGCCCTTGGCCTATAGGCCTATGTGGACATAGGACTTACAAGCATTAGAGTAGAAACATGAAACCACAGGTCAAATAATTCTTTTAGGTGTGGGAAGCAAAGATCCCTTTAAAATTAGAATCAATATAAGGGAAGAGAAACTGAGAAAACCTACTGGCCCAAATCAACTCTAATCTAGGAAGGCTGTTAAGAAGGAAATGGGATTCACAGGTGAGTTAACTTAGGACAACCAAGGCTCCCATTTTCTAAGTATTTTCACATCCCTCTAATGCGGGTAGGACGCTTAGTGTTGGGCTTTGGCCCCATCTCGCTGATGAGGAAGCCAGAGCCTCAGGAAGATGCAGGGACTCGCTGGGTGTCACGGCGGCGGCAGCGCGCAGTCCAGACCCAAAGCTCCGTCCTCTGCCGCCACCGCGGGCCGAGACGGGCGTCGGGAGGAAGGCAGAGGCCCTGCCGCGGCTTTGTACCGGAGGTCCCGCTGCCGGCTGGGACTTTAGACATTATCAGCTCGTCAGAAGCAAGGTAGGCCCCGCGGGCGGGAATCCGAAACCGGCTGGGGCGTGTGGTTGACGGGCTGGGGCCCGAGGGTCACCCACCGCGGGAGGGACGACCTAGCATTCAGGCCTCCTGTCCCGTCTCCGCCCTGACGGCCGCAGGCGGGCCTTGACCTTGCCTGGGCTCGTCGTGGGCCCCGCGTGCCTGTGTTCCTGTGCTTCGGTGTCTGGTTTTCCCTCTCTGACAAATTGAACCTTGTACTTTTTGCAAACGACCTGTGTTTGTTCAGTAATCGACCAGCAGCGGGAAAATTGCAGGCGGCGGCCGGGTTTGTGGAGGGCTTTCCAGATGCCAGGAGGTCCTGGGGGCCCTCCAGGCCTTCAAGTCAGCTGGTGACTTGAGCTGAACCCTAGGTGGCTGCCCTAAACTGAGGGTTCCTAAAGCTTCCTTAGGCCAAGATTTGTAATGAAGGATGTCCTAGGCCACAATGCAGTGACCATCTAGTATATTTTGACCATCTGAAAGCCCTCTTTAGCCTTAAGAAGCAAATATATTTAATGATGATAATGATGGTAATACATTTAGGAAGACTATGGTGATTCTTTTGTCCTTAGCTTCTGTCTCCCCCTGCTTCTTTTAAATGCAAAACAGGTCCCCTTTTTGCTGTTGTTAGCTTCAGAAACCAAAGCAAGCTATTCCAGCTTTTGTTCAAAATAGGGCTTAATCCACAATGGAGGTTTTGTTTTTCTAGATTTGAAAATCTATTTGGAATTTACACAAATGGCTTTCACCTCAACACCTTTTGTCCAAATAGAAACACAAAACTGTACTTCTCTTTCCTTCCACACACTGCATTTCCCGATATCTTGCGTACACATCAAATTGTTCGTCCTTAAACACTCTTATTAAAGAGCTATTAAATGCTGCTCTCTAATAATGTTTATCTTTGCATTTAAAAAGGGAGTTACATGTTGCCAAGACAATCGGCAAGGGTAATATGTAAGGTACTTGGCAATTCTCTAAACTTTTCCTTCTCTGGAATCACAAGGTTCTCTTCCTGGATTAGATTACTCTGGTACTCAATAGAGATGTGTTCTCAGATCGTTTAACGTCATGCCCCTAAGCTTTTATCCGATGTCATTTTAAGAAATGGTCAGGTGAAGAACAACTTTAAATTCTCTGTAAAACTGCCATAGACATTCATTATGTTGCTGAATATAAAAAAAAAACAACTCTTGCAAATAGTTTCCACTTGTACTTCAGTGCTAAGATAAGGTTTGGCTGTGTTTTCTTTTATCAATTAATGAAAGCCGCGGAAGGCATCCTACAGTTCTTTTTGCCTTCAGCGCCAGGAATCTCAGAGCTTCGTTTTCTGCTCCATCTCAAGAATCCCTCCTAACCTAGCTTTTCTGGATTAATTCCCATTCTATGACCCCTTTTCCCCAACCACCACCAGATTTTGCTTTTTCTGACTTATTTATACCGTCTTTGTTCATATGTTTTTTTTATGATCCCCTCGAAACTTCCCAGAAGTGAGAGGATATAAAAATTAGTTATTCTAGATTGCCTCAAAATGTTCTTTCAATCTGCCTTCAACACTATCTTCTATCTTTTTTAGTTTTGTTGTCTGTTCAGGTGACATTCACTTTCAAGACTACCAAAGGCCTACCCAGAGTTGTGTACAGTCCCAGCGATCCTTAGCTCTGCTCCTCTCTCTTCATTCAAGAAAGATAGCTAGTCGCGTGTATTACTGTTTCGAGTGAGTCACTCCCAAGCCTCAGTACTTTTTTAAAAATTAGTAACAACTGACACACAGCACACCTTGCAGCTCTGGGGGCCTCACCCAGCGCCCGGACCCTGGGTGCAGTGCGGCTGGGACACCGCAGCTCATGAGTCATTCCTTATTTTCCCTCAAGTGGTAGCACAGATTTCCTTAATTCAAGTGTGCTCAACTCATTGTTCAAGAAAGCCTGACATCTGTGCTTCCTTCCCTACCGCAGGAAAACTTTCTCATTTCCCTAGAATTTATTTGCCAGCTGTGAGGAAAGGAGTATTAGCAAAGTTACTCAGGAAGCAACTGGGAAAAACTCTTGGGGTTCTGAGGACATTTAGAGGAATGGCGGAGAAGGGAAGGAGAATAAACATTTCTTGAGCCTCAGCTGTGTGCCGGACACCATATATGTTGAGTACTAGGCAAACTTTTTTAACCTTCCCTGCAGGACTCTGAGGGAGGCGCATTTATACTCATCTTCCAGATGCGAAAAAAAGCTCGGAAGGGCTAAAGGACTTGCTCAAGTTACATCACTATTAAGGGCTGAGTCCCGGATTCTAAGCCAGTTTGATAGATGATGGGGCTCATTCCATGTTCACTGTAAATTCTGCTCTCAGAGAGCAAGACTGTTAATAAACTACCACGAACTGAGGACACAGGGTCCTATAGTGCAGGCCTCAGGCAGGGGCTCTGAGACCAGGGTGCCTGGGTTCAAAGCCCAGCCCTGTCACCAGGTGCATGACCTTGGACAGATTACTTAACCTCACGGGCCGCCTGTTTCTTACATCTACAAAATGGGCACAGTTGTTGTTTTATGTTTATGAAAACATAAATTCCCAGGCTCCACCCTGGACCTATTGAATCAGATTCTTGGGGAGCAGAACTCAGCAAAACAGGTCTTCTGGGTGATCTGGCATCCATGAAAGTCTGAGAGAAGCCAGTGCTCTAAGGGGAGGCAGAGCCCTGAGATAACCTCATCCTAAATACAAGGCCTGGAGACTGAGACTGACCTAGAGGACCTATGTATTCATTTACACTGAACAGTGAACCACTAGTACACTAGTCTCCCTAGAACCCTAATATGCTGTGACTCGATCAGCCCATCCTCTCCCAGCCCCAAGGAAAGCCAGGTCCCCATCAGAAGTCTCTTTATTAAATGTCGAAGGACATCAAGCTAAACTAGCCCAATTTGCACATTTCATGATGGGGATCATGAAACCATGAACCAAAAATGTTGAATTCCTCTGAATCCACATTACCAAGAGTCCATTGGCTACAGCCCCTCCCCTCATATCAGAGTAGCCTGCCATAGGCCTGTGGGCCCTAAAACTCCCTCCCCTCTTCTGGGCACTGAGGGACAGGTACTGCTGTCCTTTGCCTTGGTTACTCTCCTTTTTCTTTGCTCCTGCCACCCTGCCCCCTCTCCCATAATCGGCGCGATCTGTCTTGTATTAATATACTTCAGAAGGTTTTAGTTGGATATTGCAGTCCGTAGAGCTACTCCGTCCCTTTTAGTGACTCTGTATAACTCTGTTTTGACACCTGACATGATGCCCCGACACTCTCAGAGGCATGGATGTCTATTTCCCTCTTTTCCTTACAGGCAACTCCCAGAGCACTCAGAATTCTTCGGACCCTGTGTCTTGTTCCTGCTCCTTTAGCCATCATTAGTCTCTTTTGAAAATAAGAAGTGTTTGCATTAAGCTTTTGCCTTCAGTGTCTGTCCAGATTCTGTGGAACTTGTGATCAGAAGATGTCTCTCCAATGTCATACAATGTATCTTTCGTCATCTGATTAAAAGAGAAAGGCCATTGTAGCTTGGAGTGAAACAAACGCCATCTGTGCATCTTTGGTGGTGTAACTTCTCACAGGAAAAACACTCATGTTTTTCTCATGCCTCATGGAACTATCCACGGAGAAACTTGTAGTAAATGATTCATTTACTTCTAGATTGCTTTGCCTCAGCTTCGCAAGTGAATGAGCAACAGAATTGTGAAAGCAAGGACGAAGGAACAACAGCAGAGCGTGGGTGGGGGGAGCAGAAGAGAGAAGGTGTGAATGAATTAGCAGGGAGGCGGGGAAAGGAGGCAGAGGGAGAGACGGATCCAGGAGTATCCAAACTCTAGGCCAAGGAGAGGTTACTGCAGACGGGTGTTAAACTTAGTCTCAGCAATAGAGGCGAAAAGGAAAACAAGACATTCTGTTGCTTGCTCTGTAGCAGGATGTTAAGGGGGGGCTTTTCCTCCTGCTGCAGAATCTCAGCCGATCCCTTAAAGCTAAAAACAAGGGGTTTTATGCGGCCATTCCACATTCTATGGAGGGCAGAAGACCATCCACACAGAACTTACTAAGCAGTGACCCGTAAAATGGAGCTCAGTGACCCTGAGCCCATCACCGTGGGATGTGGGGAGGAGGGGAGGGGTTTGATGAGGAAGACAAGAGTGGTGAGTTGTCAGTGCGCTGAGAACATGACTCTTGACCTCAAGCCAAGTGGAGGGAGCTCCCAGAGAACCACTGGGAGAAGGTGGGGTGCCCCCAGGAGGGGAGGAGGGGAGATGGACATCTTGTCTCCTGGCTGGTCCAAGCAGAGCCGTGGAAATGCTGTGCCCCGCGCTGTCACAGGACTGGGACAGAATGTGGGAGAGACATCTCAGGAGAGCTTGACCTGCGTCCCCAGGTGTTTAGGAGGGCCGGACCCCGACTGTCATAATGTCTGTAGTATACACTGAAATGCTTCTGACCAGGCAGGGTGACGCGGTGTGTGTTAAACTGTGCCCTTCCGCACACTCTAGAGGCAGCTAGCACAGGAGGATATACAGTTATCTCTACCTTTGAACAATAGCAGAGGCTTTGCCAATTAGCATAATGAGCATAACAAAATGGATTTTATTTTGTGAAATTAACAGGACTGGAGTTATGTGGATTGGTCAAGTGTTTGCGACTCTCCTCACACTTGTGTGAACTGAGTGTGGATCTAGGGGCCTGTAGCCTGTAGCCTAAAAGGCACCAGGGGTTTGATCCCTAAAGGGTCCTTTGGCTAGCAGTTGGTTCGAAGGAATCTGGTTGTCTGATGTGCTAAACCTGTAGTTTATTTGAACCTTGCCTCTACAACACTGTGACGTTTCCCTTGAGTGAGTCTCTTGTGCAAAGACAAAGAGCTTTCATGATAACCTAATAGCAGAGTTGTGAAGAAATAATCCACCTCACCTACTTCTATGGATCAGCAGCTGCTATTACCTCCCACAAATAACCCAATGGTCGTGCCAGGCCAGATTGGCCAGGATGATTCATAACACTGAAACTGACCTGGAAAAATCTAAAGGTGAGACCCTGGCTAGAGCTGCCTGGGACAGGAGAGTGGAGAGGAAGGCCCGAGTGAGGGTGGCCTGCAGGTGCAGTGCTGGGTGAAGCAAAGAAGTATGTTCACTGTGGTCAAGTGGAGACTTGGCAGGCGTCCCCACCCAAGAAGATGGAGTGCAACACTTCTTATAGAAAGTCAGGTTCTTTCCGGGCAGACGGTGGGTGGAGGGTCTGACGGAAGAGTTTGGTAGGAGAGGGCCAAGGGTTGGGACACTTTGCTGGAGACCCATGTGGTTGGAGATCTCCAAAACGCTCCTTGAGCAAGGAGCAGTCATTTGGACATCAGCCACTTCCGAGTCTGTGAAATCGACCTGCCTCTTGCCTCCCCACCTTGGGAGCGGGAGCCGGCAAAGTGAGTGGCAGACAGTAGGAAAGTCAGGTGGGAGACCAGTCAGAAAGCCAACCACCTTTGTGCCCAGTGCCCGGCTCTGCACGTCTGCAGGCTTCAGATGGGGAAAGCTTCCAATTAGATGAGAGCTTAAAGCTCTGATGGGAGACTGGACTGGACTTCCATACCTAAAAATGAGATGTTTCTTAATACCGGAAAGCGACTGAAAAAGCTGTAGGATACGCCCCACATTTCACCCCCGAAAGTTGAAGAAATAATTCAACAGAGGGGGCTTAAAAGGGTGCTGATGAGAGGAAAATTGTTTATTTTTTATATCCAACTGAGTCCAACTTGATCAAGTATGTACAACTCTCACTGAAGAAAAGGGACTTCATATTTTTATTGTAACCTTCCAAATTATGTTTATATCGCATTAAGTAGACATCCAGGGGTGGCAAATAGTTTTCAAACGTAATCTTTAAAGCCACCGACTGAATAGCAGTGGGAAGGAGGGGTAAGGAGACATGTGTCAGTTACCCATTGCTGCTATAACAAATTACCACAAACTTACTGGCGTATAGCGACACAAATTTATTATTTTACAGTTCTGGAGGTCAGAAGTCCGAAATGGGTTTCTCTGCACTAAAATCAAGGTGCAGGCAGGGCCGATTCCTTCTGGAGGGGCCAGGGAGGAATCTCCTTATTTTTCCAGCTTCTAGACCCTGCATGCCTTGGATTAGAGCCCCTTCCCCCATCTTCAAAGCCAGCAGCAGAGCATCTTCCAATCTCTCTGACTCTGCCTCTCCTGCCTCCTTTCACTTATAAGGATCCTTGTGTCTGTGGGATTATCACCCAGATAATCCAGAATGATCTTTCACCTCAAGATCCTTAACTTAATCATACCTGCAGAGTCCTTTTTGCCATGTAAGGTGATATAGTCACAGGTTCCCGGGACTAGACGGTGGACGTCTGTGGAGCGAGGGCAGGCGGCATTATTCCGCCTGCCACCGCACAGGCACAGGAGCTGGCCTGTGGTTCATCTCTCAGAGGACCCCTCACCCTGGCCTACTGGTGAGCCAGGCAAAACGGTGGCCTCGAGGAAATAACCTCTGTGTAATCTTGGGAAAAGCACGTAATCAGTCCATACTTCAGTTTCTTCATCGGTGAAATAGTGCAATGGGCTCTAAAGCGTCTTCCAAATCTAAACCCTATGCTCCTCTTTTCTTTGGCAAAATAAGCATTTGAAGAAATCTGGTTGCTTAACTCAAGAAGCCAAACTGATGTTTTTCCAGCGCACGCTGCCCAGCCCACAGCCCCGCCCTGGGCCGCGGAGGCTCCGACAGCCCACTGGACGGGAGACTGGGAGAAAGCAGGCAGCCCTTTGCTCTCCCAAAGGCAGAGGAGGGGCCTGGAAGGCACAGGTGGGAGATTCCGGCTGAGAGACCTCTCCAGGGGGGGAAGGCAATGCGCTGAGTCACCATCAAAGGCCTTGGGTGATGGTGCCAATCTCAGAAATGTCTGCTGACTCAGAGCTGCTCCAGTGGTCCAGGGAAGCCCCAGCAGGATGAGTCACGACCCTCTTAGGCCTGCTCCTCTCAAGTCGGCACACGGGCTGCCTCTGATCTCCCTGGAGCCTCAGGCTCCTAGAACAGCACGTCTCTAAACACTGGAGATGGATGGAACTTCAGACACCATGTCACAGATATCCTCCCCTGTCACGTGATCTCGAGCTGGTTGTGTTTTGGCTCTCCAGCTACTCGGATAAATTGTAGTGTTTTGGTGGCCCACCTCCCTCGCTGGTTTGGCCTTAAGATTAAGGTTCACTTTGCATCCTCAGCCCCATGGGCCTCAGAGAGGCACCCCAGGTCCTCAGGACTCCTGTAGGCCACCTACACTTTCCATTTTCGAGGTAGTGTCATCTATCAGCAAGAGCTCTGGGCCATAGATCAGGGAACCAGGGCTTCCCATTCCTGTCCTCTGAGCAGCTCTGGGGCCTTCAGCAAGTCACACCATCCCTTTGGGCCACGTAGGGGTTTGATGGTATTTCTTCCAAAGCCCCTTCCAGCAGCCATCTGAGGGGCTCAGAATAGATCATCCTGAAAGTCCTCTTTGGTTCTGGAAGTCAGTCATCCTCTGTCACAGAATTCCTGAGTATGAGTCTGGCTTGGCTTGGGGAAAGCCACAGCTGCCCCCAAATGCAAGCCTTCCTTGGATTAGCTTTTCCTGTGGCTCTTGACCGCCACATCTGTCCCCCTGCCACGAAGCTCCTGAGCCCCAGCCTCTGCACCCAGGCATTCTGCCGAGGGCCCCTTTCCTTTCCTGAGCAGGCTTCTCAGTCCTGCCAGCCCATCTAGGTGATAGGCTAGACTGTCACCTCTACGTGCCAGTCCCCTGGGGGAGGAGGTCAGAGGTGCGACTGTGGAGACCAGAAACTGGACCGGGACTTATTATTCATCCACGCGACAAGCCTATCGTTCCTCTTTCATCGTCAGGCCTGCCTAACCAGACCAGCGCTGGGGTCACCGTGTGTGAGAGATGGGAGAGACTCCTGCCTGTGTGGTAACTCCGAGGGCAGGCACTGCTCAGCGGGTGGATGTCACCTCTGCCCCTGGAGCACCCAGGGCCCCCATCCACCCACTCCACCCTTCTAGGGCCTCTGTGTAAGGCCTCGTCCCCCTGCCTCAGGCCCTGCCGCACTTTGCCAAGGTTCCAGAACCTTCTTGCCCCCTTGGAACCAAACAGGTGCTCTCTGGAAGAGAGCAGGGTTGCCTTTTGCCACATCCATTTCAGAGTCAGCAGGCATCTCATGTTTACCCTTAAAAGAAAAAAAAAGCAATCTTTTTCTGCTCATCCAACAGGGAGAAGCATGTATTTATGTCATGGGTTTAGGCACCACCCTCACCTCTGCAGAAGGACACAATGCAAATTATGTGTGTGGTAAACTAGCTTCCCCTGGGGTCCAGGCTCCGTGCAGACGGGGCCTCCAGGAGAGGGTCCGCCCTCCTCCTGGACGTGTGCTCAGCTGCGGGAAGGGAGAAAGGCCTATTGTTCCCGCCGGCCACGTGCTGGGTGTTCCCCCCACCCAGAGGCAGAAAAGCCTCCGGGAGATCGGATCATCTCCTGTCTGGTTCTGTTTGGTTTTGTTTCTGGTCTTTCCTTTTTTGCTGTACCTCCTGGCCCAGGCCACACAGCCCCCCCCCCACCCGGCCCCGCGCTGAGTCCGTCCTGTACCCTGTGCACAGCGAACGCCTTGTGTGCACCTCTGATGTCCGCACTCAGTTCTGGGGGGAGCGGAGGGAACATCTCTCACCTGCGAGGCTCCCCGGGGGGCCGGGCAGAGCAAGTGAACAAAGGCACGCGGGGTGGGGGTGGGGGGCAGGGCCTGGGTCGCAATGCAGGGTCACACCCCCCCCCCCCCCCCCGCCCCGACGCCGGGATGGGAACGGGGGCTGCTGCTCCCCGGTGAGTGTTGGGATGCGGGACGTGGCAGGGCTGCGCCGCCGGCATCACCAAAGTCTCAGGTCTTCGGAGCACCCAGCCCGCCGAGGCTCCGAGGGAGAGTCTCGCAGGAGGAGCCAGGAAATTCTGGTCGCCCGTCTCTGTCAGCGTGTGACCTCGCGCGACCCCGCGCCTCCCAGGGTGAGCCTCTCTGCCCCGAGAGGGGCAGTAAGTCCCGCCCCGCCCGCCTGCTTCCTGGGGCTGAGAGGCGCTAACACAGCCCTCTCCGAGGAAGCGCTGGGAGAAGCAAAAGGCCTTTGTGAGTCAGCGGTGGGAGTCCAGTTGCTCGGTCCTCACCCGCGATTTACCCGCCACCCCGGGTCCCATAAGCATCTGGTGAGCTCGTGCTGCCCCCTAGTGGCTAAACCGCTCCTCATAATTCATTTCTCTTTTTCTTTATTTTTTAATAAATTTATTTATTTTTGGCTGCTTTGGGTCTTCGTTGCTGTGCGCGGCTTTCTCTAGTTGCGGCGAGCGGGGGGCTTCTCATCATGGTGGCTTCTCTTGTTGCGGAGCACGGGCTCTAGGCGCGCAGGCTTCAGTAGTTGTGGCATGTGGGTTCAGTAGTTGTGGCTCGTGGGCTCTAGAGCGCAGGTTCAGTAGTTGTGGTGCACGGGCTTAGTTGCTCCTCGTCAGGTGGGATCTGCCCGGACCCGTGTCCTCTGCATTGGCAGGCGGATTCTTAACCACTGCGCCACCAGGGAAGCCCATAATAAGTTTCTTTCCAATTAAATTTCAATCCTCTCAAAATCATCAGAAAAATTAAGGATGACTATGTAATAATGAACCCAGCGTGGATTCAATCTATTTTTATATCAATGCAGTCATAAAAATGTATGTTAAAATATTTTTTAATGGAGGAAGTGGCCCATGAGGGCAAAAGTGCATAAAGCAGCCCTGGTCCCAAGGTGGGAAGCATGTTGGAGCTCGCCCTTCCCCAGGCTGCTACCCGGCTGCTGCCTGCTCCTCCAGCCCCGCGGGGAGCCTGCCCTGGGGACTGATGGTGGCCACTTGCCAAGGCCATCCCCAAAAGGGCCTGTGTTTCCCCCAAGATGATGGAGATAAGATGGAGGAACCGATGGAGATAGCAAAGCAACTTGTCTGCTTTTGTTCAGCCTTTAAAAAGCCTTTTAAAAATCCCAAAGATTACAAAATACCTTGATAAATAGCTACCTTTCTCTTTGCTGATATTGAGACAGCACTAGTTGGCCTGGAGAGAAATTAGGGCTCTTGCATATTAGCAATAACAAGTGACCAATAACAGTTGGGTTCCCTCTTTATGAGAAGTGTTCTCACAGACTGCTCACAGCAGCCCCAGGTAGCAACTGCCCCTGTTTTCAGATGAGGAATTTGGGGTCTGAAGGGTCACAATCTGGTGAGAGTGGAACCATAGCTTGAACCCAGGGATTCTGGCTTCACACCCTTTGCCCTCGAGTGCTGGGAGTTGAATCACCCCCGCTCTGCATGGTGGAGAGGAGAACTCTGCACAAAAAGTCAACAAGCCTTTTTCCCCCATACCTTTGGAATTAGTAATCTAGTCAACACCTGTGGAATTAGTAATCTAGTCAATGGTCACCCTCTAGTCATGATGAATTATCAGCTGAAATCTCGTGCCCTTTCACCTGGTTAAGCCCTTTCCTTTTCCCTTCTCATCTGACAGAGATTCCTTGAGAGCCTCGGACATTCCAGACAGCTCTTCACACCCCTCCCAGGCCTCTTCCCAGGCTTCAGAGGAGCTTCCTTTTAGACTTAGCCTCCTGGCATTGGGACAGGGATGAAAGGTTGCTGGACTTCTGGAGGCTTCCCTCCATGGCTCCCTCCAGCCCCTCCTCCTAAACAGGCAGGATGATGGGCAGAACTGAAAAGAATGTTGTCAGTTTGGTGCCAAAGTATCGTCTTGCTTTGAGGAAGCTAAGCACAACACTGAAAAATGTGGACTAACGGTGGAGCGGCAGGTGGGCAGCCATGTCACAGAGGCCTCAGGGACCCAGGAAGGCAGTTGACAACCCATCATAGCTGCTGGGTTTGCTGAGAAGGGCTTCTGACACCCACAGTGCAGTGAAGTGACACAAAGACTTGCTTCTTTACCCATATGAGGCGTGAAAATTCGAGCAAGCGTGCAGAAAGCCTTCTTCCAGATCTTTCATCTCTGGTGGAACTAAGTGAGATTATATGTGGGTTCTTACACAGGCTAGGAATACTCACATTTCATAAACCTCTCTTGCATACCAGCCCCTGGCCTTTTTGCATATGTCAAATCACTTAACCATTGGAAACCCCTGTGAGGTAGGGATCATCTGCCTGGCTTTACCTACTAGTGAATTGAGGTTCAGAGAGGCTGAGAGATTTGGCCAGGATCACAAAGCTAATTAGGAGAGTATCAATTCAGGGCATGAGATAAGCTCCAGAAAATGTTTTGGTTTTTTTAAATAAATTTATTTTATATATTTATTTTTGGCTGCTTTGGGTCTTCGTTGCTACACGCGGGCTTTCTCTAGTTGCAGCAAATGGGGGCTACTCTTCGTTGCAGTGCGCGGGCTTCTCATTGTAGTGGCTTCTCGTTGCAGAGCACGGGCTCTAGGCCCCTGGGCTTCAGTAGTTGTGGCACGTGGGCTCAGTAGTTGTGACTCGCTGGCTCTAGAGCGCAGGCTCAGTAGTTGTGGCTCATGGGCTTAGTTGCTCTGTGGCATGTGGGATCTTCCCGGACCAGGGCTCGAACCTGTGCGTTGGCAGGTGGATTCCTTAACCACTGTGCCACCAGGGAAGCCCTAGCTCCAGAAAATGTTGCACCCTTGAGACCATAGTTTGCCTGACCCAAGACACCTCTGTATACTTTTCTGCTTTGGGGCCGAAGTGAGCCCCTTGTAGCATGTTAGGTTAGTGTGTACGGTCTCCCCACTGATTGGATTTATAAGTTGAGTGATTGGATAACTTAGTTATGCATTTGTGCCCGTCCCCGCTCCGCTCCCTGCAGCCTCGGCCTTTGGCCCAGTTTCCTGTTCCCTGCCTCCACCACACATGAAGGCCGAGTCCCGACTGTGTCAATCCCAGTGGCCTCATTTGTCTGTCTGCCACAGATGTCTGGGCAGCTATGGGCAGCTGACCAAGATAAGAATGGAAAGTCCATGGGCTTTGGAGCCAGGAGGGCTTGAGTTTAAATTCCACCTCTGCCACATTTTCAGGAAAAACAACTCAGATTTTAGGATAGCGATGGGGATGAGGATGTTAGAGTCGGAACCCTGTGGTCTCAGTTGGCTGCCAAGTAGAGGAGGGGAGGAACCAGGGCCAGCCCTCTCCAGAGCAGGCTGGACCTTCCTGCCCCGAGTTGGGTAATGAGCCCACCGCTGGCAGCCTTCAGCTCAAGGGGTACAATTTCAGGGCCCAAATAAGACTCCGGTGCCTCTGGTTCTCCAAATTCTCTCCCACACAGTGGTTTAAACTCACTTTTTTTTTTTCTGGGGGGTGGGGTACTCGGGCCTCTCACTGTTGTGGCCTCTCCCGTTGCGGAGCACAGGCTCCGGACGCGCAGGCTCAGCGGCCATGGCTCACGGGCCCAGCCGCTCCGCGGCATGTGGGATCCTCCCGGACCGGGGCACGAACACGCGTCCCCTGCATCGGCAGGCGGACTCTCAACCACTGCGCCACCAGGGAAGCCGTAAAACTCACTTTTAAGGCTCAGTGTAACCATCCCTGGGATGGGACCACACTTTACAAAGTTAAAGAGAAACAGCATGGGGTTCAGGGGAGCATTTGCATGGAGCCCATCAGAATCTGTGCTTTACACCTGATCCGTGGCCTGTTTTCTCATCTTTAACGTATAAAGCTAATACTGTATGACGATAAAGCTAATACTATATGATGATAACTAACACTGCTTCTCTCGACCCTTTTTTTTTTTTAATTTTAACTTTTTGGCTACATTGGGTCTTCGTCGCTACACACAGGCTCTCTCTAGTTACGGCCAGCGGGGGCTACTCTTGGTTGCGCTGCGCGGGCTTCTCATTGCGGTGGCTTCTCTTGTTGCGGAGCACGGGCTCTAGGCGTGCGGGCTTCAGTACTTGTGGCACGTGGGCTCAGTAGTTGTGACTCGCGGGCTTAGTTGCTCCGCGGCACGTGGGATCCTCCCGGACCAGGGCTTGAACCCGTGTCCCCTGCATTGGCAGGTGGATTCTTAACCACTGCGCCACCACGGAAGCCCCCCCGGTGCTTTTTACATAAGTTAACTCCTTCTGTGCTTTCAACAGCCTGATTCCCATTTCCTGGCAAGGCGGGCATGTAGGTCAGATCAGCCGCCCAGGGTCACACAGAGTGAGGAGCAAAGCTGGACTTTGAGCTCAGGCGGCAGAGGGCCTGCTCTTGGCCTCAGGTTCTTATGGGAGTAATGAGACCTTCTGCTCAGGTGACAGGGCAGGATTAAGAGAGAGCCTGCATCTGAAGCTTTGGGCACAAAGCACGAACTCAGTTAATGCTCTTTTCCTTCCTGGCCTTTCGGATCTGTGAGGAGGGAGCCATAGCCTACCTCTCTCAGCAAAGGTCTGCCTTGCGCATGTAGGTCCTGGATCAGTCTCTGAAGGAAGAATGAAAGGGCGAGTTTTGACAAGGTGGGTGGCAGGGAGGAGGGGCGGGGGGCACCAGAAATAGAGGTGCATATGCGAGGCTGCGGTCAGAGGGCTGAAGCTGTGGCCGGTGCCATGGTTCTCCCAGGGCCTGGCCTGCACACCCAGGTGCCACCACGCTGGCTGCGGGTTCGAGTCCATGAGAGGGGACTTCGGCTCCTACTGCCCCTTACATCATGGCATTAGCCTCAGAGACCCCCCGGCGCCTGGGAGCCCCAAACAGCTGGGAAGCCACTCGTCCCCTTCTAGTGCTGAGAGAGGGCAGAGGCTACTCCTTGGGCTGGCGGTGTGGGCGGTGGGTGGAGCCTGGGGGGCTGGTGTGAGGAAATGGGGCTGTTCTGTTCCAGGCCTAAGATAGCCCAGGCCCACACCCAAGCAGTGGCTGCCCTACCCCTGTTCTGGCCTGAGTCAATGACTGGCAAATGGAGAACCGGAAAGAGGTCTCTGTAGGGGCCAATGGAGACCAGCTCTCTGATGGAAGGACTCCAAGCCCTGCCGGCACAATTCCGCCAGAACCCGGCTTCACCAACCCAGGCAGTCTGGGCAATGGTTACTGAGGTACATTCATCTCTGTTTATCGAGATCACGCGGGCCAAGGCCAGGTGTTCCCCGGGCCAAAACAAGCAGACCTTGACCGGACAACATACCAATGTATTGGTTTCACCATGTTCTCTCTGAATGCCCCTCAGCTCGATGGATACAGCGTGATCAGGATGGTTTAAGATGACAGATGCACTGCCGCACCCTGCTCTGACATTAGTGTGTGCTCATAGGCACAGCCTGCTTCTCCCATGCACAGGAAGCGGGGCAGGTATTTTCCACAAAGTGGACTCACTGAATCCCAATGACTTGGATGTTTTGGGAGTGGCTGTTTAAAAAATCCTACCCATGGCTTCAGTTTGCGCTGCTCTTTGTAAGGACAGTCACAACCCCAGACTCTGGGAGGGGTTCCCACAAAACCAGCTGAACTGAGCTTTTCTTGTTCAAGATTTGCCAAGGATAGTGGAGATCCTGCTTCAGTTGCTGGCATTTCAGAAGGGTTCTTGAGATGACAGAACCTTTGCACTCTCGACGTTTTCATCATCGATGAATATTTATGAAGGGCCCACACCGAGGTTGCTTGACATTCTGAACCTAGATAAGAGGGAAGGTTCTTTAATCAATTGCAAAGGGTGGGGAGGGGTTTACTCAGTCAATTGTGTTTCTTTTATCTTCTGAAAGCCTTCCTTTTCCTGGAAAAAAAAATGTCATTTTGTTTTTGCAAAGGAAAGAGTAAAGCTTTTGCTAATGCATAGTATTTCTTCAATTATCATTTGGGTTTCTGGATAGGGCTTGTTTTCTGAAACCCTCAAATTACCTTATTCCTTTGCACTAAAAATACTTAGAGTCACTTGAACATTGGTTGAACTCCTGACTGTGGCAGCTTGCGAATTCAACAGATGGTTTCATTTTTTCCGACCCGTTCTCTTTCCTTTTTCCACTCCACCCAAGAACAAATCATGCAGACACCACATTGCTGGAGTGAGTCACCAGGGAACCCATCACTGACTGAGCTCTCCGCCGCCTGAGGTCTAACACTGCCCCCCCCTCGTGGTGAGGAGGGCGTGGCCATCTCCTCTCTCACCATCTCTTACCCCCGGGCCCTCGGGCACTAAAGGCTATGTTATGTGCTCTCCAGGGTGAAAGGCTCTGGGCTGTGGACTTTGCTTTTGCTTCCTGTTTGAAACGCAGTGAACCAGACTGCCTCGACCAAGAAAGCCCTCCCCTGGGAATCGGATGCTTGGAAAAGTGCACAAACTATTCCAGGCCTTTGCAGAAAAATTTAGCCTTAGCAGGAGCTCCTTCAGTGGGAGGCTGGGTTTTAATCTCCTTCCTGTTCCCAGAGGCTTACCCATGGCCTGACACTTGGTAAATACTCCATAAATACTTGTGAACTGACTTCAGTTAGTTTCTGTCATCAACAGTCATGTGCTGGGCACTGTTTTGGGTCCCTGATTAAGACGAAGTGTCTAGAGTTTGTATAAAGGACCGTCCCAGCTCTGATTGGAGTCGAGTAGTCCAGGCACAAGAGATGACACTTGCCAGTGTTTTCATTGCTCACGAAATAACCCAGGCAGTAGGAAGCACCCGTGTTTGGTAAAAAGGAGAGCTCCACTGAGGCTGTGACATCAGGTTCAGCTGTTCTGATTGGTGGGGATTGGGCTGTGCCTTTAAGGAAGTGATAATAGTCAAATCTATCAAGTACCTCCTACCCTGTACTGGTGTCCTTTATGTATATCATTAATTCTCACAGCCTTCAGGGAAATGTTATCACTGACTACGCAAAGATGAGGAAACTCAGGCTCAGAGGAGTTTAGCAATTCTATCCAAGGCCACACAGCACTGATCAGGACCAACGGGTTTCTAATGCAGGCTGGTCTAACTCCAGAACCCATGACCCTTCCACCACCCACTGCCAAGGAGGAAAGACCTCAAACCTTATCAGGTATCTTTCTTTGGGCTTAATTTGAAGCAGCTTCCAAAGCAGGCTGCTACTGCTTCTAGGAAGAAAGGGCCAAGTGGGGGAAAGCTGGTGGCCTCGGATACTCTGGGCATGACACTGAACAGGGCCACAGGGTTACTGGGAGCAACCCCAAGACTGGCCAACTTACTGCCACGAAGGCAGGCTGGGCTGAGGTGTGGGCCAGGGCACGGCTGCTGGACGAGCTCCCAGGGCACAGCAGGTGAGCGGCATCCACTGCCAAGCTATGAAAGGCTCGACAACTTCAAATCTCATTATGTGAGCAGTTTATAAAGAGGCCAGTGATTCCAGGCTTGATATGGAAAGATGGGATCAAAATGGGCCTCTAGCAAAGCCGTGCAGTGGGTGAGGATATGAGCAAACCATTTCGGGTTGAATCCTGGCTCAACCACTTACTAGCTGGGGGAAGTCACCTCCTCATGGGTTCCCCACCACCACAGGGTTTTTGAAAGATGCTAAATGAGTTACTGTATGTGAAATAGAATGGCACCTGGAACTCGGTGCACATATATATTGGTGTGGCTGTCTATTCTCCTGCCAGCAGAACTTAGCAAAGGCGTATACTCTTAGAGTTGTTATCAAGGGTTCATGTCTGATTAAGGGCCCAAATGAGGCTTAAGTGGACATGGCTAAAGATACTGTTGCTCCTTTGAAAACAGACAAGTCCTTATTGTGTTCAGAATAAGGCTTATGAGTCCAGCCGATCAGAGTGAGATCTTCCAGCGCCTCCAGCCAAACAGTGACCTCTAGTGGCGGTAGTGCTTATTACTACCTCGTACTGCAAACTAAAAGGCTCCTGTCAGGAGAGAACAGATTGTCAGAGTATGGAAACTTTTATAATCCGTGAGGGAGGGACGTTGTCCTGGACTGAAGGACAGTTGTTCCGGAAATTGCAGCCATGAGAAGCCCTAAGAACTGGCAGTGTCGGCATCTTGACCTTCAAAAGTCACTTCATGCCCTCTAAAGCCAGTGCTGATGAGAAAGCCCGAGAACTTCTCGTTTTACGCTTCCAGAGAACGTACAGATGGTGGAATCTTCTGGTAAATCATACATGTGAAGAAAAGTTTTTAAAATGTTCCTCTCAAAGCTTAAGGGGGTTCCCATTGGCCACATTTGGGATAATTTGAACAACAAAATACATAATGATAGTAATGAATTACAACGCACAAAATTAGTCCATTTACAAATGAAGAAATGCTCTTCCTTCCAGTGAGACTCTAACTAATACATGTAGAAGGGATGGTATTATAGAATTAGAAAATTATTTTCTTTATTTATTTTGGCTGCGCTGGGTCTTAGTTGCGGCATGCAGGATCTTTTAGTTGCGGCAGGCGGGCTCCTTAGTTGTGGCATGCAAACTCTTAGTTGCGGTATGCATGCGGGATCTAGCTCCCTGACCGGGGATCGAACCCGGGCCCCCTGCACTGGGAGCGTGGAGTCTTACCCACTGGACCACCAGGGAAATCCCAGAAAATTATTTTCAGTAAATGTTTCTGGCAAAAATCATCAATGGATGCTAAAGTTAGCAGGCAGAATTATGATGAAAATATATGATCTTAAAGTATCTGATTAATTACAAAGGTAAAAATAGTAACATTTAAGTAGAGAACACTGGCAGACACTACCTTAACACAATGATCAAAGCTGACACCATCAGTAATGGGACAAATCGACATGATATGCCTCCTAAGAGGGTGCACTGAGAGGACACTCACTTCTGTTGTATCAAAACCCATATCTAACCACGAGGAAAATCCCCAATTAAGGGACATTCTACAAAACCACTGTTTTACACCGGGGGTGGGGACGGGGGGAAGAGGGAAAGAATCTTATAGTGATGGATTGGAATCAGAAGTTTCATACAAAAAAGTGTAGAAACAATGACACCCCAATAGCCAGAATTTGGTCCCTCCCTTAAAAGAACCTATACTTCTTAGAGGAGTGGCTCATTCCTAGGTTGAAAGCAGAGAAAGTACCAGGTGAGCCTGGATAATCTTGTTGTACAAGAAAGTAATGTAACGCCCCAAAATAAATGGGGGCATATCGAAAGGTCAAAGGAGCTGGCTTAAATTGGCATGGCCACTGGCCTAATTTGGCATGATTTCAACATCATAATGTATAATGATAGGAATGAATTATAACACATTGAATTTTTAAAATCTATGAATCCATAGATACTTTAAAATATTAAGGAGGTGGAGGGACTTCCCTGGTGGCACAGTGGTTAAGAATCTGCCTGCCAGTGCAGGGTGACACAGGATTGAGCCCTGGCCTGGGAAGATCCCACATGCCACAGAGCAACTAAGCCCGTGCGCCACAACTACTGAGCCTGAGCTCTAGAGCCCGCGAGCCACAACTACCGAGCCTGCATGCCACAACTACTGAAGCCTGTGCGCCTAGAGCCCGTGCTCCGCAACAAGAGAAGCCACCGCGATGAGAAGCCCATGCACCGCAATGAAGAATAGCGCCCGCTGGCCGCAACTAGAGAAAGTCCATGTATAGCAGCAAAGACCCAACACAGAGGGAAAAAAAAAAAAATTGAAGAGTTGAAGGGAAAGCTCTTCTTTTCAGAAGAACAAATGTTTAAACAAACTAGAATTGGAAAAAACATTTTCCAGCCAAGGCCATGAATGGATGGTAAAGCCACTGGTAAAAACTCTCAAGGAACAGGAAATTCACTGTCTTCATGTATAACCCCACAGAGTACAGATTAAAGATACCTTTACAGTGAAGAAATCTGGTAGACACCACCTCGGTCAAGTGATCAAACTTAACATCACCGATAGGGGGCCGAATTGACATGTGCCCTCTGAGTGATACACTGAGAATATGCAATCATCTATGTAGCATGCTTCCCAAAACTGTTTAACATGAATCTAATCACGGGGAATTTTCTAGATTAATGTGGCCTAAGAGATACTCAACTAAATACAATAGATAATCTTTGATTGGATCCTGGATCAAACAACCAACCCACAGTTATACAGGACATTACTACAACTGTCTGGAGAATTCAAACATAAACTGTGTATTACATAACTGTATCAGTGTTTAAATTTCCTAAGCATGAGGACAGTTGTATTGTGGCTATGTAGGCAAATGTCCTTGATCTTGGGTGCTACATGCTAGGGTATTTAGGGGTGAAGTAACTCAAATCGTTCAGAAAAGAAAAAGAAAAATATGTGTCTACACATAGATATGTAGAGATACGAAGCAAGTGTAGCAAAACATCAACTATTAATGAATCTTAGGTAATGAATATAAGGGTAGTGCTTGTACTACTCTTACAATTTTCCTTAAAGATTTTAAATTTATCACACTATCATATGGGGAAAAATAAAACAAATCTCCCCCAAACAAAAATGTCAAAGTGATGAAAGACAGACTGAGGAACTGTTGCAGATGAAAGGACTAAAGGCATCGTGTGACTCTAGATTGGATCCTGGACCAGGAAAAGGACATGGGTAGGAAAATTGGCAATATGTGAAAAATGTCAGTGATTATAGTTTGGGATCGATTAAGTTAATTTCCTGACTTTGATAATTATATTGTGACTATGTAAGAGAAATGTCCTTGTTTTTAAGGGAGTATGCACTGAGATACTTACAGGTAAAGGGACATCATGACTGTAACAACTTCCTCACAAAAATATCAGATCCATTACATACACATACACATGCATGTATGAGGGAGAGAGTGCTAAAGCAAGTGTGGTAACGTTAATATTTGGGAAACCTGGGTGAAGGATATACAGGAATTCTTTGTAGTATTTTTGCCAACTTTTATATGTCTAAAATTATTTCAAAATGAAAATGTTTTTTAAAATGTTTCCAATTTCTTTCAACATTTTTTTTCTTATGTCCCTGTAGTGAGTTGAATAGTGTCCCCCCCAAATTCACATCCACGTAGAACCTTAGAATGTGACCTTATGTGGACATAGTGTCTTTGCAGATATAACTAGTTACGATGAGGTCATGCTGGATTAGGGTGGGCCCTAAATCTAATGACTGGTGTCCTTATAAGAAGAGAAGAGGACACATACAGAGAAAAAGGCCATGTGAAGGTGGAGGCAGAGGATGCAGTGACAGCTACAAGCCAAGCATTGCCAGAAGAATCGAGGAAGGATTCTTCCCTAGAATCTTCAGAGGGAGCACGGTCCTGCCGACACCTTGATTCCAGTCTTCTAGCCTCCAGAACTGTGAGGGGGAAGACACTTGTTTTAAGTCATCAAGTTTGTGGTCATTTGTTAGGGCAATCTTAGGAAAATGATAGCCACCCATCTGCTTAAAACGGCTCTCCGGTCTACAAGGCACCTTATTCTGGCATCCTCAAGCCTCCGATGATGTTAATAATGATAATGCCACTATTTATTTAACACTTACTACAAGCCTAACACTGCACTAAGTGTATTATATGCACGATTCCTTTAATGCTTATCTGAAATACAGCAGGTTCAATGACTACTTCACGGCTGGGAAATGGAAGCTTAGAGGGGTTAAGTAGTATGTGCAAAATTAGACAGCAGACCCCAGGCAGTCTGACTCCATAAGCCTCACCATTTCTGCTCCAATATTAGTTCATTATGCCCCTAATGAGCCCCTCCTGTAAGAGCAAACAAGCCTAGTGTGCCCTCTCGGGGCACACTCCAAGCTGCCCTGAGTCTATAACTCGAATCTTGCCTCAAGGTTACACTGCCTCTTCCTTCTTATCCTTTTAAATCCTTCCCATCCTAGGCCCAGCCCATGCTCCCTATTCTCTTTGAAATTTCCAAGGCGCCTAGGCCACAGCGGTCCCTCTTCCTTCTTAAACTCAGCCCTCAGTGTACTGCTTGCTTGGACCTAAAATATACTCAGGATTACTTTGGATGTTACTTGGCTTTTTAAAAACTTATGTGTCTCCACCCAGATAGCAAGTATCCTGCAAGCAGGTGTTAATTATATGCAGGTTATCTGCCACATACCTGAACATCAAGACTTTCGCTACCCTTATTTCTCTAGGTAGAAACCTATCATGAAAGCTATCATCAGGTGTATATGCAATTACAGTAGAAACTTGACATTTGCAATTTGACTGTTTTCAAGTTCGCTGACTCTCACTTTCAATCGTGTATAAAATGTCGTCTGCTACAACAAAAAGACCACAAATAAATGCTGAGGAGGGTGTGGAGAAAAGGGAACCCTTGTACAGTATTGGTAGGAATGGAAATTGGTGCAGCCACTGTAGAAAACATTATAGAGGTTCCTCAAAACCTGAAAATAGGACTACCACATGATCCAGCAATTCCACTCCTGGGCATATATCTGAAGAAAATGAAAACATTAATTCGAAAAGATATATGCACCCCAGTGTTCACAGCAGCATTATTTACAATAGCCAAGACATGGAAGCAACATGTGTCCATCAACAGATGAATGGCTAAAGAAGATGTTTTACACACACACACACACACACACACACACACACACACACACACACACACACACACACACACACACACACACACACACACACACACACACACACACACACACACACACACACACACACACTGGAATACTCCTCAATGGAATATTCCTCAGCCATAAAAAGAATGAAATCTTGCCATTTACAACAACATGGATGGACTTGGAGGGTATTATGCTAAGTGAAATAAGTCACACAGAGGAAGAGAAATACTGTATATCACTTACATGTGGAATCTAAAAAATAAAACTAGTGAGTATAACAAAAAAGCCTCACAGATGTAGAGAATAAACTAGTGGTTACCAGTGGGGAAAGGGAAGGGGGAAGAGGCAAGACGGGTAGGGGATTAAGAAGTACCAACTATTATGTATAAAATAAATAAGCTACAAGGATATATTGTACAACACAGGGAATACAGCCAATATTTTATAACTACAAATGGAACGTAACCTTTAAAAATTGTGAATCACTATGTTGTACACCTCAAGTTAATATACATCAAATATACCACCCCCCATATGTATGTGTATATGCATGCCTGTGTGTGTGATATTGTCCAATGAATGAAACTTGGTTTTTTTGAAAAAGCCCAAGAAAAGAATATATTTTGAGCGGAAAATTAGTTTTGTAACTTGGGGTGGAATACTAAACCTCAGGGTGGCTCAGCATTATGACGTGCCTTGTGCTCTGTTCAAAGATCTGATGTGTCATATGCTCTATGTAGAACCAGGAAGAATCCACTTGTGGAATTTTTCTATAAGTGCTCCAGCAATGAAACAGCTGCCCGAGTGAGGAATTCCAGTTTGAAAAGGTAAACCACATTATACTGCAGGTAACTAGTGGAGAGATTTTGGGCACAGTACACAATCTGATTTTCAACTGACCCAGGAGCCTATACAAACAATGCCACATTCACAGATGTGGGGATTCATATAGGTCTTGGATATCTTTCGAGATGTCAGGGGTCTACTGCAACGTTCAGGCAGGTAACATCAGTGAGCAAAAGGCGTAGGATCCAAGAAAGATACCACCGTCCACACAGTGATAAATGCAAACTGACACCTGCTTCGCTGTTGCAATTAAGAGGGAGTAGACAGAACTGTAACACACTGTAATGTGCACACCCCAACCGGAGGGCTGCTTGGTGCTAGTCAGTTGTTGCCTTGAGGGATTGTAGATCTCATGTATTCTAATTTTTATAAAAAAGTTGGAGGTCTAGGTTTTTATGTATTTCCAATTAAAAAATGCTAGCAGCTAGTTCACTAAAACAAACATTGTACAAACCAAATACCCGTGTGGCAAGCTAAGATTCGGCCCATGGATCACCAATTGGCTACCCCTGGGCTGTAGTTTATTTATCTGCCCCCTTTTGCCTGTGATCTCCAGGACCCTAGAACCTGGTAAAAGGAATATACACATTCACTGAAGGGCAGTTGGAATAAGAACATGCACTCAAACTTGAAAGATGAGGGCTTAAAAGCCTCATTCAGCAAATTAGTGTATGTGAAATTCATTCATTCCTCATTATTTATTGCATATCCTAGTACAGGCCAGGCACTGTTGTAGGATTAGGTAAGGGCCATACAGTAATGAATAAATCACATTTCTGCTGCTCTCTTGAAGCTTATATTCTAATAAGAGAGTCAATGATAAAGTAAAATAAGGTAATTTCAGATAGTGGCAAGCATTATGAAGAAGTTAATGTTAGCAAGAAATAGAACGTTGATGGGGGTTGTCAAGAGGGGCTTATTTCTGGAGAGGGGACCTGAATGATGAAGCCTATCACACAAGATATGGAAGAAAAGCATCCCGAGCAGGGAGGACAGCAAGTGGGAAGGACCAGGAATAGACGTGCACATTTGAGGAAGAGGAGGAGAGGTTGGTTGATGGAAGAGGCTGGCAGGGGTCAGATCACATACAGCTGGAGTCGGGTTTGTAGAGTGAAATGAGAAACCACTGCAAGTTTTATGTATTAGAACAACATGGGATTAACGTTTCCAATACATCATTAGCTACTGTTTGAAGGACTGTGGCAAAGACGTACAGACAGAAATGCTACTATACCTACTATTGAGATGATAGTTGATATAGGAGAGGAATTTGATGACATAGAACCAGGCAGGGTAGGAATTTCCTGTCCTTAGAACTGAGTTAGAATTATCCTGAGCAGAGGTGGCAAAAGCAGAAAGGTCAAGAGGACAGCTGGAATCAAGGAGACTGGTGTTTATTTCATGCTTTAATTATTAAAATCTTGTACTGTTCAGATTCAGAGCTAATCTCAGTGAGGCAGCATTCTGAAACAGCTGTATTTTGAACTGTGTTCATAGGAAATGTAGAATTCAAACTTCTCTAAGTAGTTGGGTGCTTTCTAACATGATTGTTTGGATTGCAGGGGTAAAAATAGAACCCCCTTATGTGGGGGGTTCTAACACACATACTGTGTACAATGCTGGGAGGTAAGGGCCAGTTTGCAGACAAGACGTTAAATAACTTGCCACATCCCCTTAGTAGATGAATGACTTGAATGCAGAGCTGACATGGAAGCCCATGTTCCTTTTATTCCAGAAATGGACAAAGTTCAAACGGTTACAAAGTCAAGCTGTGTCTTCCAGCCACAGGATTGGCTCCTCTAAGGGACACGAGGGGATCAAGGCTGGACCTAGAATTGATCATTACTTTTGGAGCCAAGAGGTGGGTACTCGACTTTCCCCAAGAAAGGGCTTGTATTAAGAATCATTAGGATGAATACTAAACATCTTATTTGTAGATTTACAGCTGCAGTGGAAACCAAAGGTGAGCGGACAGACACAAATGGGGCGCGTACATACAAGGCTGTTGAGGTACAAGAAGTAATGTATTAACATCAGGAACTTGGTGAGATACCTGGTGAATGAGGCCGCAATTTAGTACGTTTAGCCTGGGTTCCCAGACTTCTGAACTTCAGTAAAAAAAAATTATAGTTACCAAGCCTTGAGATCTACAAGGAACAGAAAAATGTGTTCAGGGACACCATAGGGTTACAATCGGGCAACCCAGAATATGGAAAATTCCAAGACAAATGACCCAATTTCTTTAAATTTCAAGGAAAAAAAAGATGGACAATCTGTGATTTAAACCAAATATAGACCTTGTTTGAACAAACCAATTATAAAAACAAATGAGAGACAGTAAGGGAAATCTGAATACTAAGTTAGACACACTGTTACTTTGAGTATAATAAAAATATTATGGACATTTAAAAAGCCCTTACCTTTTGGACTGAAATACGTGATGAAATCATTTGTCTGGGATTTTCTTCCAAGTAAGGGTGGGAGGTGGAATGGTGAGTTGGTGAGGTATAAACAACATTGCCTGACCTAGAACTGATCAGTACTTTTGGAGCCAAGAGGTGGGTATCCAACTTTCCCCTAATAAAAGTCTGAAAATTAAGTTTTTTAATTTGGGTACAGCAGCATAACGTTGTCAAGCTCTTGACAACCTAGAAAACTGATTCACTAACAGCACAGGACAAAAATTAGGACACAAGGAAAAGTTACCATCTCAAAGCAACGTCTAACATGCAACCCTCACTTCACGTGCAGATGTATCCTCCATACCTTCCATCTTCACAAAACCCCTTCACCCGCGTACTATTTCCAAACAAGGATAGAGCAGGTAAAAATTTCTACACTATTAAGAATTCCGGATTAATTTGTTAAACAGGGCCTTGACATTTGCCTGTGCTTTTCTTCATGCCAGTCTTGTAAAGGAAAGAAACTGTTTGCTATTTAGAGGCAGTTTAAGCTCTGCACAAATACTGTTACGGTTTAGCAATTTTATCATAAAAGCACATGTAGAAAGAACACTCTAAATGAACTGTTTATCCTTCCAGAAGTTGCTCATTCATACTAGGCCATGTTAGTTAGTTTTTATAGTCAGAAATGTAACTGATTAAGTATCATACCCGACATTTCTATATCCAAGTGAATCTTGTCTCCCTGTGAGGCTTTCTACTTTTTCCAGCCCCAACGCCCGCCACTGCTGAAATGTGTTCGGAAATCTTTGGAATCCTCTTCAGAAGCTGTAACTATTCTTTTTAAACATCCTTAGTGGCAGTAAATCTTCATCTCTTTGTGGGTGTATTTGATTTTTTGAAACAGCAACAAGTCATTTGGAGCCAAGTCTAGTGAACAAGGTAAGTAATCAAGATGGGTGAAAATTTTAATGGAAAATTTTAACTATAAAGCAATCTTTTATTTATTATGGCCTTTACGATCTCTAAATTGACTTCCAAAATATTGGGGAAATAACTCTCCATGTGAATAATGCTAAAAATATTCTTTGGCTATGACTTCTGGCTTTTTTTCTTTGTGGTCAGACTTGACTTTAACAGCCAGCCCGGGGGGTGGGCGGCTCACCTTATCACTTAGTTCTCCTAGCTTAGATAAAAAGCGTCATTAAATACCTCAAGAAAAATGTTAACGCTCAGTAGTTGTCTCTAATTTGCTGTCATGTTGAAAGTTCTGGTTTGCTCACCCGAGAAGATTTCTATGATAGCTCCCAATGCAGGTAAGAATTACATTTTAATCTCCAACTTTATGTAATGGAAGAAAGAACAGGTCTGTCAGAAAATCAGTACAGCCATTTTACTATTGAAACTTTTCTCTTTTTAATAATTTATTTAAATAAGATGTATGAAGCAGTTTAGAAAAACAAGATTTGTATTTTATTTCCTTGTAAAAATCTTTACACATGCAGACGAACCAGTGTTAAGAAAGTATTCACCATCATTTAAACAAATAACCACTTAAATAGAACAGTGTCTGCAATTTCATCTGTATAAAAATAAGATACATTTTTACAGAATTCACGCTCCAGTTCTTATAGCAATAAACAATACACAAGTATAATAATTACAATTGAACCTGACCATGGTTTTCAATTAGATACTGCTAGGGCATTTTATGTGCAAAAAAAAAACAAAAAAGAAACAAACATAGTTCTTTTCAAAAGAAAATGTCCTCAGTGTTTCTAGAGACCTAGAGAATTTTAAGAAATCAAATCCTAATCAGTTTGCTTTTAATTGTTTGTTTCAATTATGAGTCCATACATCACACTGTAGATAGCCAAAATCAAAAGTTGATGCAGGCTCAAAGGAAGAAATTCAGCGCCTGTGCCTGCCATGTCCTGAGCGACTGCCACCATGGTGCTTGCCTTTATGAGACCTCTCAAAGGAGCGAGATCTTTCACGCCTGTCCCTATGGTGTCCCCTTTCATGCCTGTGTTTCTTGACAGCGTCTGAGTGATCCCGAGACTTGCTCTGAGATCGAGAACGAGACTTTTTCCTTTTATGACCATGTCTATTTGAACTTTTTAAATCATCTCTGGTATGCTTGGCTTTAAGGTGAGGAGAACCATGATTATGATGTCTTCTTGGGCTTTCACTGTGACTGCGGGACCTGCTTCTTGATCTCGAGCTGTATGTTCCAGATCGACTCCGCCTATTATTATAACTTAGATAATAAAAATTTGAGGTTTAGATTCAGTTTCTACTGCGAACAGATTAGTTTTGGTGGTGCTCATCATAGCAGGTTCAAAACAAAACTATCAAATGGTGTCAGTAACAGGCCAGACTGAAGACTTTTATTGTATTTCCCCACCCCTCACTACCTCTCCTCCAGCCTGTTCACATATTAGACAAATCCTGAACAAATTTACTGTATGTCTATATTCCAAGGAGGGGAGTAATTAATTTTTAGTGCCCTAGATAGCTATTTATTGAATTATCTCCCACACGCTCAAAAGAACCACTGAAGAGCCACAAGTAGCCAGCCATCTAATTATAAAGCTAATTAGTGAAGAGTCTTTGGCTATGATTGTCCTGATTATTGGTTATTAATTATTAAGTGGTCAGCCAGGCCCTACACTTCAAAAAACGTGGACAAAAACAGAATAGAATGCCATACATACACCACCACAAAACAAAAAAGCCACATGCCTACAGAGCGTATTTCCAAACTCATTTCTCACAATTTACCTCATATTAAGCTAAATCTAGCCTAACTTTGAGAATAGTCTATGTGCAATTTTTTAAAAAAAAGCCAGAACCTTTACTCCAAATAAGACTGCTTTCCCTAAGAGAGTATCTACTTACTGTCTTCTTGGAGTGTGTGATCTAGAACGTGATCGTGTTCTTGACCTTGATCGACTTGCACTTCTGCTATTTCTACTTCTTTTGCTGTCTTTTCTTACACTTAAAAAAAAAAAAAACCCACACAATATTTTAGTTGCATACTAAGTATGTTAGAAATTAAACACATAAAAAGATTCCTCAGGCCATTTTTCTAACTCAAGTATACTCACCCATTATAAGGGCTTTTGGAAGCCTGTTGTCTATCCTCAGGTTCTTTTTTGACTGTCTTCACATTAACGGAGATCGGCGACTTCTCTTCAGCTTTTACTTCTCTTGGTGATGCTGTTAAAAAAAACATAATAAGGCATGTTAACTATTAGATTTTACAGAGGGCCAATTTTGTTTCTAAATGTGACTCCAAATACCATCCAAGTATCAGTCCTCAGTTGGCTGTCATGAGAGAAAACAGTAATAGTTTCTTAACATCTTTGTTTCTATGCAACTGTTAAGTGCTAAGGCTTTCTAATAACCATATATCTTCAGTACTCAAGTCATTTCAATCCTGAATTAATCTTACATGGTTTAGAGGCTGGAGAGAATCCACCAAGGGTTGAAAGGGCTGGAGTTCCATCGGGATTCAATCCCTTTGCTTTTAATTTGGCTTCTTGTAAGGCCACTTTTCTTTTCTCTACTTCTTTTTCCAGCAATTCATAGTTTGGCTGTTGAAGAAAGTGAAGTTAGTATTTCTCTTTTACAGAAGTTTAGATTCTTAGCACTGACAAAATATTAACACAAACACTAGTAAACAGAATTACCTTTTTTCTGGTATAAAGCCTGAGCGTTTCTATGCAGATTTCCTGGATATCCTCTTCGGTAGTACCAAAAAGAAGAAACCAATGGGGACGAGTTGGCAATGGAATCTAAACCATAAAAATAGAATAGTTTACATGAAATTGTCACTGTTTTTATTAGGAGAACTGATACTTCTTGTGATTTACCCTACAGGACTACAGAATATATATATATCAGGCTATATATATAACAACCTACCTGAAGAGCTCTAGCTGCAAGGTAGATGCAAGCACATGCTATAGTCTCTGGTTGAAATCGAACAAATACATTGGTTCGAAGACTGTCATTCATATAATTCCTGAAAAATATTTCAACCATAAGCTTTGTATGTAAATAAACCAGTTCTTCTGAAGCTTACATAAAATTGGAGACTCAATCTACTTTATTCTTTTTTCTTCTCATATTTTTATCTTCAATATTCTAGCATATAACAATTCTTAACTCAAAAATCAGTAAGAGATAAGAATTTAACACTAGAATCATTCTTCATGTCTCATATATAAGCAAAGTCCTTTAAAATAATTCCTTATTATTCCAAATAGAACGTAAAGTTTTTTAAAAACATATTTCTATGAAAAGCAATGAAAGTCAGTTCTGACATGACCAGTTTCAGAAATAAACCACTCCAACAATACTTCAAGCCATTAATTACTGACCATCTCTCCTTTATCCACAATGAAAAGCAGTGTCAATCAAGTTCTTTCAAAAACTCAATACTGTGAGAGGGGTAAAAAAGGCATTTTCAATAAGCACTCACCAAATTATATTAAGAAAGCTAAGTAATCTACTTCAGAAAACCTGGGTTGGGAAGTGAAGAGCAAACACATACAACAGCCTTGTTTACATACCTTTTTGTGACTAAGTATAAATAAAAGCAGTAACTACTTCAGTTAACAAATTACTGGACTTTTATATTAGTGAACCCTCCCCACAAAATTCCTAAAGTATTGAAGAAATTTTACAACTAGTTCAAAAGGTTAACTAAAAGACTATTTCTTAAAATTCCTTACCCATGAAAACTGCTAAAAATCTGTTTTATAGAACATATATTAAAAAATGTCATGCATTTTATAAAAGTAATGAGACTTTTCTAGTATTAATATTTATTGAGCCCAAAAAGCATGGCAGTCATAAGTCCAGAACATAAGAATTACATCACTTAAGTACTGCACATCATCAACAGTCTTAAGACAGTAGTTGTGGCTGAACCACGAACTCCTTGTTTTGACTTTAAATAAGTCAGCACTGCAAATCACACAAAGTAAGTTCTAAAGTGCTATGTTAATATTAACATCTCTTAAAAATGAAGTACTTCTTTCTTCTAATACTATTGCCTCCAATAGCCCAGCAGCTATGAATTCAAGTATGGTAATGGTGCCCACTTTAAGCTGCCGTCTCCTTTGGTAGAATTCATGCTATACATACCAAAAAAAAATAGAAATCTAGTCAAACTCCTAACAAAAATCATTTAATTCATAATGGCTGGACAACAAATCTATCAAAAATGAACTATTCATTTTGATAGTTACAGGTATACATTAAATACATAGGCATGTTGAAGAGTTACTTCTAGAAGCAAATATACAAATCCTTTTGACACCCCGACAGAACTAGAAGATGCTGCCAGATGGATATGGACCACTTCAGTGAATCTCGGATGAGAGCTTGCACTGGATTGGCTGGAGAGCAGGGCAGCCAATCAGGCCATCCTGAGGTCATGGGCTGAAGTGCAGAGGGCAGAGTTCTATGACTTACCATCATGGACTACCCTTTAATTAAAGAGTAGAAAAAAGAACAAAGTTAAACTGAGTTCTCCATTAAAAGTAATTAGTCAAGCCAAGAAAACAGGAAGCAGAAATAAGCATTATTTACCTTTTCATTAAAAAACAAAAAAACAAAAAGCACCAAAACAAACTCATCTCATTATTTTGGAAAGGGAAAATGAAACTTACTTTATTTCTGCTTCTGTTTTCCTGGCTAGGAAAGAAATGTAAAAAAGCAACTTACCAGGCAGTTTGAACCAGGGTTTGATTACGTTCACATTCTAAGACTTGTAAATACATAACAATGATCTGAAGGACAAGGGAAAAAAACTCAGTTTAGCATACTGGTGGTTCTTTCAGAGTACAGAGTTCAATGAACATAAGTAACTGAAAATGTTAGGTGCAAGTTTTAATTCTTCTATAAACTGTATAAATAATACAGACCAACTAAAATGTACCCGAGAGTCAATGTAGGTTATTATGCTACTAGAGTTCATACGGAGACGTAATGTTCCAAAATCGTGCAGAAAAAAAAATGGAAGTTAAATCAGTTAAGAACAGTATCTAAGTTTCATGTGACAGGAACTGATTATTTCATTTAATTTCCCAAGGTACAAAAACCCTAGAAGGGCTTCCCTGGTGGCGCAGTGGTTGAGAGTCCGCCTGCCGATGCAGGGGACACGGGTTCATGCCCTGGTCCAGGAAGATCCCACATGCCGCGGAGCGGCTGGGCCCGTGAGGCATGGCCGCTGAGCCTGCGCTCCGCAACAGGAGAGGCCACAACAGTGAGAAGCCCGTGTACCGCAAAAAAAAAAAAAAAAAAACCTAGAGACTGCTGTATTTTTAAAGTTACACAATGGGTATGATACATACGTATGTACAACTCAGAGTGGGTAAGTAATCAAACACTAATATTTCTACAGTGAAGCTTATCACACTAAAGTGTGATGAGTTTACCTCAGTTCTGATCTTTCTGGACCTGTATTATCACTCGCATTTTACAATTTTAGAGATGTGGAATCTGAGAAACATATCTGCCTAGGTCACACAGCTAATAGCAGAAACAAGTTTCTATGTGCAGATGATCCTGCCCCCAAAGCACCTGTTCTCTTACCCATTGTGCTACAGCTTATGTTGAGCATATGGAAGCCAAGAGACACTGGAGAAACCTAAGAACATTCAATAATGCTAAAAGTGAGCAGCCACACTCAGCATTTCACCATGCAACAGGGTAGCATACTGTCAGATACTTCTGCAGATACACATATTATTTATTCCTTGGCTAATATCTAAAAATCTCCGTTTTCTAGGTATGGAAACTGGGTTACCTCAGAAGCAAAAAGAACAAAATAAAGAGTGAAGATTTGAACCCAAGTCTTCTCAACTCCCATTTTACTGATAAATATCAATATCCAAAAAGTTGCTTTTTACAACCAACTCTCAAATATAAATTCATGTAAAATAAAATTTTAAGAAAATCCCTAATACTTACGAATGTTATTTCTGTATTCTACAACTCACCTTATGGGGATGCTTGACATGAACACAAAATCCCAACTCCTTTAGCACCCTCCTCTCTGCCTTGATAACTTGATTTTTGGTGTTAATGTAGTTCTGATCAAGGATCAGGGGGCTTGGAGTCCTATAGTTTGTAAGAAATAAAATCAAAACTGTTTTGCACATCCAAAAAATTTTATTTGTGGCATCTCCATTTTCCCTTCCAACCAACTATTGGCAACAGAAACCAGCTTTTTAAACTCCTGCAAACAAGTTAAAAGCATTAATCTTGTGCTGTCCAAGTTATACTAATTAAATATATACTTTCTAGACTCAGTTCCTAGTTTACTAACAAAACCCTGCAATGAAAAAAATTCACTCTAATGCTCTTAGATACATCCTTGTTGATTTTTTTCATCCAGGTATTTTAGGTATATATATTAGGTGATAGCCTAATTTATTTCCACAAACCTCGTTAGTCTCCATAGACTCCAGGAACAAAACTAATGTGCTCTTGAAAATATGTATTATAAAGACCTCATAAGATTATAGTGATTTTACTCATTTTATAAAATATCAACTCTTGGCTAGTTTAACACCAAAATTAAAATTAGGGGATAAAACGGTGGGTAGCTAATTCAGATTCCCCTAAATGGGCAATTTGTTTAAATAAACTGATCTAAGAATCTCTGTTAAAGAAAATAATCTGGAAACTATAGATTCAGCTCAATTACCAAAGAAATGTTTTAAAAATCAAATTTAAAATTTGAAGTGATCAATAAAACCAGGCCAAAATTTGGTCAGAGTTGTCATTATTAGGTACTAACTTTAGTATGCAATGGCAAAAGAGATGGGAAGACCAACCATAATGAAGAAACTAGAAGAGTACTCAAGGTCTCTGTGCCAGACTAAATTATGATAGCTTCAAAAGTTATGATGCAGAAGGCGACATATATCAGTGGTTCAATGCTTTGGGGAAAAAAAGCTTTCAATTAAAACATCTTTAAGTCTTAAAATTGAAAACTAGTTTCTTAATGAGAAGTCAGTCAGGACTTAGACTTTCACTTTAAAGCCTATAAAATGTCCCAATGTCCTTCATTTGAGACATTCTTAGATCCAACCAACAACAAATACGTTTTTATTAAAACCCTGATAAGATATGTATCTGGGTAGAACAATTAAATACTTTTCCCCATACTCAATTCATTTTCAGCCAAAAGATTCAAGAGTTTTTGCTCTGGGCAGAACACAACATTTTAAAAAGACAGTCATTCTGAACATTGCCCCCACTTTATAACTCATTTTACCATGCACACCAAATCCAGAAAAATTTAAGCCCACGTTAGCCAAAAACCTAGATATCCATTTGAAGATCAGAAAACAATCTGAAATAAGCTACATTACCCTGTAGTGATATGCTACCAGAGTAAAAACAATCAGCTACCATATTTATTTTCCATTCCTTCTCCTATTTCAAATTATAAAACTGGAATGTTTAAACTATTTTAAATTATTCTATATTATACGATTTCTATCAAGTTGGATATAAGACAAAAGTTGGCAAAGCTGACAAGATGGAAAACAGCATGTTAACAACATTTAAAATGGCCTTCACTCAATTCAGTTCTTCTTACAGCTTTGAAAGGTGTGAGAAATGCGGCCACCAATTGGGGAGGGAGCTGATTTCTAACATTAAAAACATAATAATTAACCCATTTTTATCAGGACAAATAGGCTACAAGTTCATTGTTCTTTGGAAAAAAATCAAATTTAACTCAAATGATAACAATTAATGTATAAGATCTTAAGGTTTATGATTTTTCAGATATTAAAACAGAAAATTTGGAAAAAAAGTCAAATGGACTAGTTATCTGGCATCATCAGACTAGTCATCAGGCATTCATTAGGAGACAGAATACCTCTGGTGTTATAGTTGCGCATCACCTTAACCCTTAACGTACAACTCTAACAGTAAACTGCACCATTAGAATCCTTATAAAATTATTATAAAAGCAGTTTTGTCTCATTTTTTCCCACTTATGTTGAACAAATTCATTATACCTCTTACTCAACTTGCTTTAAGAGTTGATTTCAAATTCTGTTAAAATTCATTTTCTTGCAATCAACCAACTAAACATTTGAATTATGGCTATTAGTCCCAAATCAGGTTTAATCATTAATTCTGCTTACGCGAATTACTTCCCATCCACTCTGCCACAATCTTTTCTTTCCCATTTTTTTGTGTCAAAATCCCAACATTAAACCAATGAAGCAAACCAAACTACTATCTACTATAATTCCACTAAGTGCGCAGCTTATTGCTTAGGCCTACTACTACCTGTAGTCTTCAAAGTTAACTTTGTAGGTGTATAATCTGATACCTTCTTTTTGTTCAGAACTGGTTTTACCTCACAAATCAAAGGCTCGATGAATATATAATTTACACTACTTACAAAGACTATTTTGTATCAGAAGTAGAAAAATGTGTCCCCATATAACAGCACTAAGAAAAGATTCAGACTGCCTCAGCAAATGGTTTCTTTAAAGTATCAACCTAGTACCTTACGTGGTAACAAGTACATCAAACTGAATTAAGGCTTACTAGAATTTCTTCCTCCCCAATTAGGTAAACTTTCCTTTCCAATAAAAATTTGAAGAGGTAACATTTTAAATCTTTTTAAAAGAAACCATCTGTTCAGAAAACAATTTTCATGATCAAAAAGTACCCAAACCTAACTCTACCTACCTCCTCCTCTTTTAACTTGGTCAGATTTTTCAGATTAATTTATATGAAAAGAACAACTTTCAAATTTTAGTCTTAGTATGAAATTCTGAGTTCTGGTCATTTGACGTTTATTATCTGGTCTCTCAGAATAGCTATTTTTCCTTCAGCATGATCTTGAAATACAACCACAACAACAAATTTAGGAGCAGATCCAAACATGGTTTGTCTCACTCACGTGGTACAAAGGACCAAGAAAATGAAGAACAAGTTCTTTAAGAGACTGTACTTAAATGAGATCAGTTTACAAGAAGGCAGACTGCTACTCAACCTACAGAAATTTGTTAATTCCTACCTCAAAAGAACGTTCTTTCTTTGGCAGTGTTTAAACAAACAGTTTTCGAGCCACCAAAATAAAATGCAGAGGAAGACTGGACTAAATGACAAGATCTCTTCCCTTCTAACTCTAATCTATGATCTATATGCATATTGAAAATACCACACCATATTCACCAATGAGTGGGTTGCACCAGGCTTCGAATATTTGTCTTCTTTTAGAGAAGCCTTATAGTATGAAGGTAGGTGCCTTAAAACTACATAAAACTCTTAATTTGCTGGGAGTATGCTACATCTCAAAAGCAAATTATAATTGGAAACTATTGAAACAAAAAAGCAATCTTACTTTTTTAAATTCAGCCATTATTCCGAGCTTAAAAAACCATTCTCAAACTACAAAAAACTGAAGAGAGAAAAAAAAAAATCCAGGATGGGGCTTGGGCATTAGTTCTTTCTAAAAGCTCCTCTGATGATTCTAATATGTAGTCAGGACTTAAATCCAGTGACCTAAAGTCTATAAATACAATGCCTCTTTTTTTTATTACCAAGGTCACACTTCAATTTAAAGCTATTCATAAACTAAATTAAAATAAATAGCACCAATAAGACAAACTGATACATACTTTACCTAACTAAAGTGTGATATTGATAGTACTTTCTAATAACATTAACCTATGCAAAAAATTACTAAACTATCGTTCTAATAACTTGGACAGCAAAGACAAACGCTTATAACAAGAAACAGGAGTTTTTCTAAATGGTTCACCAGTGGCCAACCTGTTAGTCCCCGATTCCAGTGACCTATTCTCAGAGCACTGGCTTCTCCTTGGGGATTTTCGATACTTCACTCACTGTTGCCATGACGACAGCTTCATCGCTATGTACCACTCCACATCACCCAGGCTTTGGTAAATGTAGCTGGTCGCTGTATAGTCGGTTGCAAGGGAAAAAAGAGTTGAAGTTAATAACATATACAAGCTACCTGTCTGAGTAAACTTGTAATATGCATAGAACACTTTTACATCCTGCCTTAAAAAAAAGACTTCCATGCAATTAACAACTCCTTTTAAATTTCATGCTATAATCAGACTTCTAAGATTGAGACACAATCAATTTCTCTGCGATAATGACCGAAAGAAAAGGGGGAAAAAAAAAACCACAGTTACATCAGACACGACAGTCAAATCAGGTGAGATGTTTTAAATTCCAAGGTTTTTATAGTTAAGAGGACCTACTCTGAAATCAAGGAAGACTACTCAAAGAAAAATTTCAAAGTAGATAATACTAAATGATAATAGTGAGCTCAATGGTCCAAAGAATACTAACAAAACTATTTCCTTTAAGCAAACACAGAATCCTTTGACGAAAGATACAAAACCTTTTTATTAGTGTCATTTTGTTTAAACACCCTGAAGAATCACCTAAATCTAAGTTTTAGCTCAGAACATGCTAAATACCAATTTGAAAACTTCCCAATTTTCAGGGATTCCTCACTAAGAAGCTAAAAGATATTTTAAAATGAAAACTAAAAAAAGTAGTCTATCCCTGGAAATGGTTACGGTTAATAAGAAAAGATGGCAGAATAAAGAATGTAGAAAACTGAAAAATGCCGTGAAAACTATCTGGGTAGCAATGTTTCAGATTTTAAGGTTACTACTGGCTTGTCTCTGAATAATTCCATTACTGCCAACTTACAGACTCAGCAAAAAGACCACTCACGTAAGACACTAATTGGGTACTAACCGGTTACCCAACCCCAAAACGACTTAAAATCCTTTTATAACTAACTTCCTTTCAAACTCAATACAAGTTTATCTAACATCACAACAATTCCTTAAAAAGCGAACACAAGAACTAATCTACACCAAATATATTCTTTTGTAGCATGTACTAGAGATCATCTATAGACAAAAGCACTACAACTAAAACTTTTTGGTACTGCCTCGCACGAACACATAAAGTGTTAGCAGGTATCCACGGCACCTAAAAGACAACACTATTTTGGTCTCTATTTTCTTACAAGATCAGATAAATGGGCCTTATCTAAATGCAACCCACTCACTGAGACTGTCACCTGACCAAAACAAAATACCTGTTTAATCCCTTTGACTCCAAACTTTATCATCCTGCAGTCCTTTCAGATCCGGTATTATAGGATATATCGTAGTTCAATGTTGAGAAGTATTCTAACAAAAGCCAACCTCAATTGGTAAGGAATTAACTGGGACTTCCCATGGAAAAACAATCTACACAAAATTTTGCCACAGTATTAACTTGAACTGCAGTGTTTACACTTCCAGCCTTCAGTCTTCCAGAGAAGGGAGGGGAAAAATAACTTACAGAATACACTCACACTTGAGTCAAACGTATTCCCTTTCTTGTTTAATCTTAAACCACAGGACTGGCTTCACAGCACTGTTAGGATTGTCCATAAACGCAACTGCCTCTACAAACTTTAGATAACTGGTTAATTGTGATTTTTCAAATTAAGTATCAGCGTGCTCCTACGTGAATTTTAACACCTAAATGAAAGTCAGTTTTCCCTTGCATCGGTTTTAACTTGAGAGGAAAGAATGTTTTGATCTGATGATTGGTGCACAGCACAGTAGTATCAAGAGATCTGTGTTCAATAATGCCAATCTTACCTTTTTCCTCTTAACTGGCGTAGATGGTGAAATACATTAATCACATCTCTTATTCTTCTAGGTGCTTCTTCGATTTTTGATGCAAGATTAATACATGCCATGGCAACAATCTGAAAGAACCACAATCCAATAAAAAGTTGTGAGATTATGGCACTACAGAGTACTGCTAGAAAAAAGTGCCCCTCTCAAAGTCTAAGGAACTTATCCTGTTGAAAACACTTTAGGACACAGCTGAGAACTTTAAGACCTTTGGTGAAATGAAATCGCAGTTGACATTTCTAGGCCATAGGCTTACCAGCTATGCTAGCGTTAATGCTTTCTTTTTATTGCTTAATTCCCCTTAATTGTGAATCCAGAGCCAAGCTCAATCTCACAGGAATTTTGCATTTGGTTGAAAATTCTAATCCTTGATAACAGGGCACCTGGGCTCAGGATCCATCTTCTGGTTCTAAAACACTTTCCTCAAGTCCCTACTTCCCGGTGGGTGAGAGCTAGGTACAAAGGCCTGAAACTAACCACTCCCTTTCTGGAAAAACTGGCTGCTGACACCACCTCCGCCCTCCTTCCCATTTCCGGATGAAAAAAATCCCCCTTCACCCGCCCCCGCTCTGCTTACCTCGAAACTGTGCTTGACGAAGGATTTGGAATAGAAAAAACGATGAAACAACACCTGCCCCGTTGCCATCGCCACCTGCAGACAAGAAAGAAGAACGGAAGCGCAGGGGTCAGGCGGGCCCGCACCAGGCGCCGCCGCCATTTTGTGCCGCCGCCGCTCACTTCCCTCCCCCTCCCCCTCCCCGCCGCGAACAGCTCCAGTCCCCGTCTTCTCGTCGCCCAGCGCCCTCCCGCTCTCGACACGCCCGGGCTCCGGCTGGGACCCGCGGCTAGAGAGCCCCAAGGGGACACCCCCAACCCGGCCGGGACCTGGCGGTACCGGGACGCAGCGGAGAGAAAGGCGCAGCAGGTCGGCCCGGGGCCGGAGCACTGACCTGCGGCAGTCGAAGGAGAATGCCGGCGGCCTGGATGAGCTCGCAGCCCAGGATGCGCAAGTCCGTCTCGCTGGGCAGGTCGAGCCCGTCCTGCATAGACGGGGTGGGCGAGAGCCGCTCCTCCGGAATCAGCGAGTGGTCGATGGTGAGCGAAACTTCCGAGTACAGGCGGTCGCCGATTAGGATCCCTCCCGTCGTGGTCGTCGTCGTGGTGGTCGTGCCGGAGCTGGAGCCGCCCGCGCTCGGGGCGGCCGACGAAGCGGCGGCGGCGGCGGCGGCAGCGGTCGCGGTGGGGTGAGGCCCGGACGCCATGGTCTCAGCGAGCTGCACGCACGCCCGACGCAGCCGGAACCCGGAGAGAAACTAACCAGCGTCCTCGGCGCGACGGATATTCCCGTGACCGCCGGGTTCTGGGCCGCTTCACGCAGCGTGCGCTTCCGCCCTGACGTCACCACGCCCCTCCGGCGTGCGCCAACTAGTCCCTTCAGGCCTCGACTCCGCCCGCGGCGCATCAATCCTGCGCTGGCCCGGGAGCGGCGGGACGCTCGGGTGTCCTGGGTTCCCCCTCCGCTGGGCCTCCAGAGTGGTCGAAGAGGTGATCTATTTCCTAAAACAAGCCCAAGCCGCCTCGTTTGTAATATTTTAAACCACAAGTATAATAAGGGAGGCTAACAAAATAGCTTTACAAGATACCTTATCCCCAAGTTCGGGTCTGCAAAATTTACTGTAACCCCTGCGCGTTGACAACTTGCCTAGAACGTGCGTCCCTGTGCTCCCGTCTCTCTTCCTCTCCTAACTTTTCGCATTTAGGTGGCGCAGTTTCGGCGAGCACAAAGCGTCGACCTTCGCCCACATTGGCGGGTGGAAGTGGCTACTCCGATGTCGTGTACGGACGAACTTGTAATTTAAAGTGACCCGCAAGGAATCTGGAGAAAGGTGCTTTACAGTATTTTTAGAAAACAGGAATGTGAACTACTTCGGCTCAAAAAAACCCAAAAAACAAAAACCTCTACGATGAGCGTGTGGTTCACAGGGGTTTAGAAGTAAGGCGAAGGCTTCGTATTGACTGGGAGGGCAGCTGCTTTAGCAGTTTCGCTTGCGAAACTCAGGCCTGAGCCAGTGACAACGTCACAGCTTTCGCTAATCTGGAAAATCCCTAGTTTCCAAAAATAGTCTTAGGGCGAGACTTTACAGAGGTAATTTGATGATGCTTGGGGTCTCTGTATTCCTGCGTGGTTACTCCAATTAGGTAGTATGGGAGAAATAAAATCTCCATTGTATACATATTTTTCCCTCTGTGATATTAAAAGTTCTCCAAATTTCCTCAAAATTGAAGTAAAAACAATGATACTGATCCAGACTACTAGAAGCTAGAGAGGGAGAAAAAGGAGTAGATCCTGATTTACTCCAGCCATTTTTTTGTCCTTTGACTGAACTTCGGAGACGTCCAGGGATGAGAAGTCCCATTGCCTTTCTATTACATAGCTCAGTTTTAAGACTTAGTTTAATTAGAGAAAATTGAAGCCTGGATCTGTAGAACAAAGGGAGCTTGAATACATTGAAATATTTGTCAGTGATGTCACTAAAGCAAAACATATTCAAGGGACTTCCCTGGTGGTCCACTGTAAGAATCTGCCTTCCAATGCAGGGGACGCGGGTGAGGAACTAAGATCCCACGTGCTGCAGGGCAACTAAGCCCGTGCGCACTAGAGCCCAAGCGGTAAATACGGAGCCTGTGAGCCTTCACGCTCTGGAGCCTGTGCGCCACAGTTAGAGAGAAGCCTGCGCGCCACAACGAAAGATCCCGCATGCCACAACGAAGATCCCGTGTGCCACAGCTAAGACCCGATGCAGCAAAAAAAAAAAAAAAAAAAATTCAAAAACCTCAGTTTTAAAAAAGCATTAAATCAACCTTACATCAGTATTTCTGAACTCTGGCTGCACATAAGGATCTTCAGAGGAGCTTTTATTTATTTTTGGTTGAGCCACGGTGGCTTGTGGGATCTTAGTTCCCTGACCAGGGGTTGAACAGAGTCCTAACCACTGGACTGCCAGGGAATTCCCCAGAGGAGCTTTTTAAAATATACTGATGCCTGAGTCTTACTTGTAGGGGTTGATTTTATTGATTTGGGGTGGGCCCAGCCAGTGGTTGAATTTCGCCCATCCTCCAGATATTGGAATGTTCAGCCAGGATTGAGAAACATTGCTCCAATAGAGATAACGGACCTCTCTGCATGTCGCGTTCACCTTTCTGACTAGGCTGCTTCCAGGGAAACTTCCTTCTCCAGTATTCAGCAGGGATTTAAAATGCTTTAACAAACTTTGAAATCTTTAAAAATTGATGATATGCTATTTTCATGGTTCTGATCATCTAGTATGGTTGTGTAAGATAGTATCAGTGGGTAAAGCTTCAATTATTTCAAAATAAAAAGGGGAAAAAAAACCCTAATTGGTGATATGCTTCATTGAGACATTGAGCTTCAGTGAAATCACCACCTATATTTGTAATGACTTAAGAGTAATATAATTTATTTTTAATTTCTTAATGGAACATTTTTCTAATATTTAGAGGGTCTCCACCATGCCTCTCCAGTAGGCTGATTTGGTGATATCTTGATATATTTTATAATTATTTTTTAATCTCTAGGTCTATGATTAATCTAAAAAAGTTCACAAGCATAGGAGTGAGAAGTTCTGGGACAAGGAGGGGTTACCTGCTCTACTCCCGATATCTTTTCCCAGCGGACCTCCCTGTTCCCCACACCTCCTGTGTCTGGCAGTCATTTCCAGGAGTGCAGAACCACCCAAACTATTCCACAGCTTTGTGCCCATTTCCCATTCCCTTCTGACTGTACCCCAAATTATATCCAATAGACACGACTATTTTCACTGTTCCTCCCTTCAGGCTCAACAATGGTGGTAGAGAAAGTGGGCCGATGTTTTAAATGCTTAGCATTAACTCATTAAACTGTGATGTTGTTGATACTTATAATTTAAACTTGAAAAAAAAAAGTTCATGACTAATCCAGAAGATGGAAAGTAATGGGTCTAGTGGCTCTGCTCCACAAGGCTGTCTAAGGCCCGGAGTTGAAAAAAACTTTTGACTACCCTTTTAAGAGTCAAATTCCAGAAAAATCATGGTTTGAAAAGGTTGTTACATTATTTCTGAGTTGTTTTGAAGAAAGTTGCTTTTCCATGTACCTACTTCCAAAACATCAACATTAAAATGTGGAAAGACTAAGACCTATTCAGAGTTATAAAGGATCCAGAATTGGGAGGGATAAAGCATATGTTTTAATTGCATAAAAGCTTTAGTAGCAATGAGTTCAGACAAGTGAGACTGTTCCATTAAGAAGGTAAATGAATATGAAAAATATATATATGTATAACTGAATCACTTTGCTGTACAGCAGAAATTAACACAACATTGTAAATCAACTACACTTCAATAAAATAAATTTTTTAAAAAAGAAGGTAAATGACTGGGTTGTCATTCGAAATAAAAATAGAATGGTAAGTCTATAATATATTTTGTATATTCTTTCTCAACAAACAGAGGTCCTAGTACTAGTATACCCTGAGTTCACCCATGTCTAAAAGGAAATCAACGATAATTAAAGTTGCATTTTTACTTACCAAGACCTGCAGGCTTCAGAGGATGACTGAAGAGAAAAATGGAATTATCTGTGACCTGGGGGCTACTGAAGAATCATATTCCTGATACTTAAATCAGTTCTCATTCCATTAGTCTCTGCAGCCTCTCAGGGGAGCATGTTTTTCATTAATATTTAAACATTCAGGTTCTTTAATCCTAAAATTACAATTGGCATAATTTCATTAATTTCTTCAGCAATTGGTTAGACCAGCAGAATTTAATAACACAACAGTGTAATTTAGGCTAAGGACAAATGAAATGTAAGTCCCCCGCCTAGATGGAGGTACACTCTTAATAAAGGGAATGGTACACACACAGACAAATGTCAGGGTGACTAGTAAGTGCAAAAAGCAGTCAGAGAAGGTGTTAATCATTACGGTTAATGTCAACAGGGATCACTTAGAACCTTAAGAAGTTGCTCATCAAGTTTCTATTTATGGCAGAAATCAGAGACTATCTGACTTTACACATGACTTTATTCACGTAGTTACATGACTTTTTCATTTAGTCCTGTGGCAGTTATATGACAATGCATTCTGGTCTGGTTTCCCTCATCATTAGAAATAGTCATTCTGGGGCATTCCCTGGTGGTCCAGTGGTTGGGACTGAACATGATTTATATGTAATTAACACTTAGGCATATACTGCTTGGTAAATCTCATAATAGCACTGGCCTGGGCATTCTGCTGCTGGCTCTGCAGAGAACTAGTTCTGACACTTAACCACAGTTTTCTCATTTCTTAAAGTGAGGGAGTCCAATTGGACCCCTTGCAGGTCTAAAGTTCTTTGACTCTGGTCATCCAGACATCTTAAACCTCAGACTCATCTTTGGTTATTTCTTCTTTATTGTATTTTAGTCACTAAGTCCTGTTGTTCCTTCCTTCAAAGAAGGAAATTGTTCTTGAATCTGTCTATATCTGCTGTTATCTGCTGTTATCTCATGCCTGGACCATCACAGTAGCTTTCTAAATGGTCTTCTTGCCTACAGTCTCTCCCATCCCTCATTCAACCTGGGACATCTCTAAATTGCTCTTGATATATCAGTTTACTTCTTCCACTTCCTCAAAAAAAAATGCTGAAGATAAAAGATAGAGATCAAATACCTTTCGGCAGTTGAGGCTTTCCACAATCTTAACTTACCTTGTCACTCATTTCCATATCCCATTACCACCTGACCTTATTCCCCTCTATGTCTCAACTTGAACCAAGACCTAGCACTTAATGACCTTTAGTATATTTTGACACATGATTCCATACTATCATGCATTGTTGTTACTTGATTAGTTCATGGGTGAATTCATTGACTCCCTAAAAATAGGACCATTTTTGCATTTATTTGCATTCTCTACAGAACCTGATAGACACTGTGTATATGGTAGATACATAATCAGAACTTGTGGACTGAATTGCGTGTTTTTCTCCAAGGGCCTTCCATAGGCAACCTGGTCTTGCCTTCTCCTTTCCATCCAGAAATCAGTTCCATCTTCAAGTGCCTGTCCTATCACCACAGCCCTGTCTCCCTAACGGGGAGCTACAGGTCCCAATTTATCCTGTTATTTTTGCAGCACTTTGTAGCAGATCAGCTGTTTCCACTTCTGCTCTATTCTGTGTCCTCACAGTGGGCTACTTAAATAGCCCACAACCTCTGTTCTGTATAGGCCTGGACTGCAGAACAGAAGGCCTGTTGGAATTGCTATACCCAGAGAGTTGCAATGGGGGGACAGGAGCTCACAGAAACAATATAGTGAAGTCGTTTGGTGACTGAGTATGGACCAAAGCTCTGAGACAGTTTTTGGAGGTGTTTCCAGAAACTGGGCATGTGTGACCAAGAGTTAAGGCCAGTGCCAATTTGATAAACTGAACTGTAAAGCTAACACAAAACCACAGGTTTGCTTTTGGAGCTAGATTAAAGTTAGTATCTACTCTCATCTCTTTTATTCAAGCAAGGAAATTAAGGTCCAAAGATGAGGCTTCAAATAGCTACTCAGTAAATATCTGCTGATTGCAAATAATCCAGTCAAGCTGGTCCTTGGATGGATTTATTCTTTATGGTACTTCATGTCAAAAATTGGCCAACCAGTCTTAGTTTTAGTCAGCAGTTCAAGAGTAAGAAGAGCTTATTGGCATGACTTCCAAACAGACAACATCAAAGGAGTGTGACCCTGCCAACACCTGGGTTTTGGCCCATTGAAACTGATTTAGGGCTTCTAACTTGCAGAACTGTAAGATAATATAAATTTGTGTTGCTTTAAGCCACTAAATTTGTTGTAATTTTAAACAGCAGTTATAGAAAACCAGTGCAGTGAGAGTTGCCATTTCCTGATATTCTTTAAGAAGTGCTTCTCAAACTTTAAGATGTATACAAATTACCTGGGTGGAGACTGAGAGCCCCATTTTCAAAAAAACTCCCAAGTGATGCTGATACTGCTAGTCTAAGAGCTATACTGAGTGGCAAGGCTTTAAAGCACATTAGATGATTTTATCTCTTTTAATAATCTCAATATGGAGGAAGTGGAACCCAATGGCTGAAAGTATTGGAGGCTCTGTAGTTGACTTACTGGGAAAAAAAAATCCTGTCACTCAATAGCCATGCAAATATAGGCAAATTATTATTAATATTAATTAATTAATTTATTTTTTGGCTGCATTGGGTCTTCGTTGCTGTGTGTGGGCTTTCTTTAGTTGCGGAGAGCAGGGGCTACTCTTCATTGTGGTGCGTGGGCTTCTCATTGCGGTGGCTTATCTTGCTGTGGAGCCGGGCTCTAGGCGCACGGGCTTCAGTAGTTGTGGTGTGTGGGCTTCAGTAGTTGTGGCACACAGGCTCAGTAGTTGTGGCTTGCGGGCTCCAGAGCGCAGGCTCAGTAGTTGTGGCTCACGGGCTTAGTTGCTCCGCGGCATGTGGAATCTTCCTGGACCAGGGCTCAAACCCGACATTCCTCTGCATTGGCAGGTGGATTCTTTTTTTTTGTTTGTTTTTGGTTTTTTTTTTGTTTTTTTTGTTTTTTTTTGCAGTATGCGGGCCTCTCACTGTTGTGGCCTCTCCCGTTGTGAAGCACAGGCTTCAGACGCGCAGGCTGAGCGGCCATGGCTCATGGGCCCAGCCGCTCCGCGGCATGTGGGATCTTCCCGGACCGGGGCACGAACCCGTGTTCCCTGCATCGGCAGGCGGACTTTCAACCTCTGCGCCACCAGGGAAGCCCGGCAGGTGGATTCTTAACCACTGCACCACCAGGAAGTCCTGTGAATTGTTTACTGTTAGATTCAACAGACATAAAGTTCTATCAAATTGCCAAAACAAGTTTTAGACTTACTCTCAATTTCTGTACTTATTGAGGACTGTAACAAACAGTTCAGAGTTTGGTGACAGTCCATGGGCCACTCTTTGAGTGATATTACTCTTTGAATTTTTAATAATGAATATATATTACTTGTATAATTGCAATTAATTGTTCTAAAAAAAATCCAGTTCAGTCTGATAATAATAGAAATAGGTATGAGGTATAGAAACAGTTCCAAGGATGGAGTAATTTTACAGACAAAGAAGGTGGCAAAAAGGAGGTGACATGTGATCTGGCTTTTAAAGGCTACACAGGTATTTGTCAGAAGGATAACTGTGGAAGAGCATCTTAGGCAGAGGAAAAACAGGGGCCAGGGCAGGGAGGTATGAGATTGCTGGGTGTGTTGAGAAATACAGTGGACACCTGTTGTTTCAGCCTGCCCAGCATTCAGTCTTCCTTCTTTCATTTTCCCTGGGGGACCCACAACTTCTCCGTCCTCGCTGTAGGTGGCTGAGGTGGGGCTGACCCCTTCCCCACTTCCTCCCGGTGACTGGTTCAGGACAACAGCCAAGTCCAGGGCTTTGGCTGTACTCCTGGCCAGGGGAGGGGAGAGAGCTGCTTGTTGCTGCTGGGACTGCTGAAAGGAGGACATAAGCCTGGAGCTGCAGAAGAGAACCAGTTTGAGAATGAAGTCAGCAGAAAAAAAGAGCAGAGACCAGAGATGGAAACCCAACCCAAGACTTCATATGGGCCCCTCCCTGTAGTCACAGCCTATATGCTACCCCTGGGATTTTCAGTTATGTGAACAGATAACTTCCTTTTTATTCATTTCATCCTAAACCTACCTTAATTGAAAGAAGACTTACACAAGGAATATTCTGGTGTGTGAGAATACAGTGTGTGTGTACACCAGGGATTGATGAGTCTGCAGAGGTAGGCAGGGGCTGGAAGGTGAAGGACTCAGGAAGAGGCCCTCATTTCTAGAGGCTCTCAGGACCTCTGGAGGGTGTAAAGCAGTGATTACCTCAAGAAAATCAAGAGCTATATTAATAAAAGAATAATATTAAGAACATTTACTTCCTCAAGCTTTTCTAGTAGTTTCATTTTTTTTTTTACATCTTTATTGGAGTATATTTGCTTTACAATGGTGTGTTACTTTCTGCTTTATAACAAAGTGAATCAGTTATACATATACATACATTCCCATACTTCTTCCCTCTTGCGTCTCCCTCCCTCCCACCCTCCCTATCCCACCCCTCTAGGTGGTCACAAAGCACTGAGCTGATCTCCCTGTGCTATGCGGCTGCTTCCCACTAGCTATCTATTTTATGTTTGTTAGTGTATATATGTCCATGCCTCTCTCTCGCTTTGTCACAGCTTACCCTTCCCCCTCCCCATATCCTCAAGTCCATTCCCTAGTAGGTCTGTGTCTTTATTCCTGTCTTACCCCTAGGTAGTAGTTTCATTTTTATTATTATTTGCCTGTTTCCCTCTAACTGGGCCTAGGCAATTAAAAATAGAAAGGGCCAGCAAATCCCTAAAAATGACATTTTAAAAATGATTCCATTTTCCTTTTAAGGATTGAGTTATAATTTTGAGCAGTGAAGTAGCTGACCTCATTTAGTAGTGTTTTCTGTTTCCAGTAAGTGTTTAACACAAGCGGTCTTTCACGGAAGAAACTTTCAGGAATAATAAGAATCAGCTTTTCTGAAGCTCCCTACACATTTAGTTCTCTCAGAGCGAACAGGAGGTAACTTCTGGGAATCTGAGGACCACATTAGCTATTTTGAACATTATGAAACAAAAATAAATAAGCCTCATTAAAAAATAATAAAATAAAAATAAATGAGCCTCATATCAAGTTCCCTGCATACAGTTGTCACATTTCTTTAATTTAGAACAATTCCCTAGGGTTTTTGTCTTTTATGGTATTTTTCATGATTCCAGGTCAACTATTTTGCAGCATGTTCCTTAATTTGGAGTTGTCAGTGATTAGATTATGATTAGATTCAGGTTAAATATTTTCCCAGGAATACTCCATTGATGATGTTGAATCTTTCTCTAAGCTTCACAGCAAGGGGCACATGATGTCCAATTATTGTCCAATTTTTGGTTAATTTTGATTATTTGATTAAGGTGGTGTCAAGATTTATCCTCTGTAAAGGTACCTGTACACCTCTGTAATAAGTCATCTATGGAGTGATTCTTTGACAATAAATAGCATTCTGAATAACAGATCTTACATGTATTGTTTCAAACAATAAAAACAGCTCAACATCAAACTGTAGAGTTGGAATTATTTCAATAAACCTCTAGTGAGTACTCACTAAATTATGTTACGCTAAAGTGCTAAGACCAAAGAGGGAAAGCCTGACCAGCAAACAGAATTCAGGAGAGTGACAAACCCACATTAAATGTGAGGAAAGGGAAATCCAGAGAAACGAACGATTTTAGACGATTTTAGATTGAGTGGCAGGGTTAGATTAGAACTCTGGTTTTTCTGATGCCCAATCCAGTGTTCTTTCCATGACAGCATCCAAAGGCTCTATTGTAACACTGTTTCTCCCTGGACTGGTGTAACATTGGTTGCTACCGTGAAAATAATTCATCTTACTATGTAACTAAAAGAACAAGCTTTCTCCAGGCCCACCACAAGATGCTTTAGAGGAATTGTTATTTGGATTGATTTAAATTATGTACACTGTGACATTAAACTCACTGGAGCCCTAGTCTAGTTTTGTCTCAGGGAAATGTTTCCTCATAGTGACAGTGACACATGCACACTATCGAACCAGATATTGCTCCTCTGCCACACCTTAAAACTACCACAGATTTCTCTATTCACAAATCACGAAACAATTCAGAGGTATCTAAATCCTACATCCTGAGAGCAACTACTTAGAGCTGACATATAATTGCTTTAGAGTGTACAGTGTTTTCATACATATCACTGGAATCTCAAAAGCAATCCAGTTACTCCTTAAGGTGGGAAGCATGAATCAGTGGTAGATGTCTGCTGGGTTACTAACTGTTTTGCCTTTAGGTTTAAAAATATCTAGTGCATACCTAATTTTCAGAATAGAAACATCACGGACAAAGTCTTATACATACGTTTAATCACTAGTGTATATTTATTCATTCACTCCCAGCAGGACTATCTCAGCTTCCAATTTAAAAAAGGATCTGGAGATGGGCTGTTTTAGGCATTGTTCATGTGATTCCTTCTAGGCTGCTTCGGATCTGTAGACCCGGAAATCCCAACCTGGTCTCTCTGTTCCCTGGGCCGAGGGAGTTCAGGGAGAAATAGGTAGCGGCGGGGAAAAGACAAGCTGGAAAAGCTCCACTGTATCCCCTCAACAGTTTCAGGAACTGTTTTTAAAAGAGAAGACCAAGCATCATTTGCCCTTTGCTCGCCCTTCTCAATAAAGAACCTCACAACATTCTGCCTGCTTTGCGGAAGTGAATTTAATTAGATAGTTATTACAGCATTTACAATTTTTTACGGAAGGACTCTGGCGGTAACTCCCTTCTCCAGCTGCTAAAGGGCCATCCCAGATCTAGAGGCGGGTTTCCCGGAGGGCTCTACCGTGGGGGAAGTGAACGAAGGGGGTGGTCAGTTGCAAAGCCCTTCAACTAACTCGGCGTCAGCCTGGGGCCCACACCCCGCGAGACAAGTGCTCGGACTGAAGACCCCACCCCCGCCCCGCCCCGCCCCAGGCCCCGCTACCCCCGCAAAGTTTGACCGCACTCGGCCCGGGGACAATGAACACGTGCAAGACCTGGCTGGGCTGCCGTGGACTCCGGGGGCGTAATGATTTCACAACGGTCATGAGGGAGGAGAGCGCCAACCCCATCATTTCTAGGAAGGCCTGAGGCGGCCAAGCCGCGAGGGCGGCCGGGAAGAGACACTCACATGCCGGAAAACCTGCAGAACTACAGCCACGCCCCGCGCACGCGCGGCGCGCCCTGCCCTCGCGTGGCCGCGGTCGTGCGGCTCCCTCCGCCAGCTGCCGGATCTAGCTCGCCTGCCTTCTCCGTCCGTCCGCCTTCCGCCCCTGCGCAGTCGCGTCGTCGCCAGCCCTTCCCTCCGCCCCTCGCAGCAGCCGGCCTCTTTTGACGTCAGCGGCAGAATCCTGCCGGTTAGTTCTAATCTGATGCCGAATGCTGGGTGGGGTGGGTAGGAAGGTCGCCTGCTCCTCCCCTGGCCTGAACCTCTCTTGGAAAGGAAACCTCTTTTGTAATTTCCTAAGACTTCGAATTAAGCCTTTAAACTGTGCCCGTTTCCTAATAAGGGTGAACACGACCTCTCACCCTAGTTGATCTTCCAACCTGGGAGTTCTGTTAAAAGGGAACTGTAAAATGTGTTGTTATTTGGGTTTATTTGAAGGCTTTCGCTTGTCGTTTTTATGTGTGCCCTTAGGGTGTAAAGTGGAAGAGTGACATCCATAAAATGACGACTTTGTGTATGGAGGCTGGGATAAGCAGTACCTAGTCCGGCTTGATGAGATTAATGTGATTTTAAGTTAGTTTCCATTTGAATAATACAGGGGTGGCATTTTGAAAAGATGGGTATAAAAAGCTGTTAAAGAACTTGAAACCGTGGTTAATCATTTTGTAAGCTGCTTAAAGACAACGTGAAAAGGTATCAGAAATAAAATGAGAATTTAAATTTATAAGGGGCAAAGGTTTTGTCTACCTTTTACAGGCAATGAAATTGACCCAAAGATTTCTGTGATTTGCCTGAGAGGGGTGGAATTCAGGCCACTGTTTTCACCATGCCAGTACTCTGGCAAGCGTGACTAAGGCTGTCTTTAGAGCCCTCTGAGCTTGATCTTTTATTGCCTCTTTTCTTGTCTTCCTACCTCACTTGTCTTTTTCCACTTTCCATGATTTTTGTTTTCTTCCGGAGTTCTCTTTCTCCCCGCCCTCCCTTTGCTTTCTCTATTTCTTTAATTTCCTCTGTTTTTTTTGGGTTTTTTTGTGATAGTTGAGCCAGCCTTTCCTTCCTCCTTTAAATGCCTCTCCCTTAAATGACCATAAAAGGAAATAGAAGAATTTTTAAAGTTTATTTTCTTGTTTTAAGGGTGTTTTGTTTGGGGGGGGGATTAGTTAGATATATATTATGTATATAGTTAGATATAAAATTTCCTCTTCTAAAAGCTGCCTCCTACTTCTTTCCATAGATGTTCAGTGAAAGTAGGAGTGTGTAAGAGAGAGTAGTGAAGGAAAGAAAAGAGAGGGAGAGATAGGAGAGAGGACGGAGTGTGTGGTGAGCTGTTTAGAATCAGAAAGAGGAGAAAAACATATATAAACAGAGACATGCTCTAAATTATACAAAACTCAAAGTAAAATAACATAGCTGTAGGTAGGTTCTATGAAACTCAAGAAACACATCACTTTCAATCAATCCCTGCACATGCCTCTGTGATGCATTGCCTCAGATGAGTTGTGTCTTTCACAGAATAAACCTGTAGCTTTAGCTGCTCCAGAAGAAACAATCACAGGGGTTCTACCTATGAAATAATAATATACCAGTGATTGCAGACTACATGCCAACCCATAGGCTTCTCAACGTGTTGGCCCCTGTGCCCAGTCCTGCCAGTGGTTTTTGTTATCCTTGTTCTACACTTGGGGAACCTAAAGCCCAGAGAATCCCTTGCCCAGTGTTATAGGAGGCAGAACCTCTGCTGCTATTTCCAATTCCATAGTCTCTGAGTGAATATGTATAATAATAAGGAATTAACATCTAATTTAAAATGAATAATAGAGTTCATTAAAGTACACTATTGCCAACTGACTGAAGTATGCTCTCTTATTATCAATTTCTCTCTTTGGTGTCTGCCTTATTCTGCTTGGTTAACAATAACTTGCAGAAGTTGGTTGGAAACATATTTTGTATTCTGCTAAAACATTCAAAGGTACTCCTGAAGTGTGGTTTATGGCTTAGTTCCTTTCATGATAGAAAATACACTGCTCTGTATTCCATCATTTAAAAATAATCGGAAGCTTGAGGGCATTATGCTAAGTGAAATAAGTCAAATAAAGAGGGACAAATACTGTATGATCTCACTCGTATAATCTTAAAAAGTCAAACTCAGAAACAGTAGAATGGTGTTTACCAGGGGCTGGTAGAAGAAATGTGGAGATATTAGTCATAGGGTACAAACTACAGTTGTAAGAGGAATGCATTCTGGGCATGAAATGTACAGGATGGTGACTATAGTTAACAATACTGTATTATATACTTGAAACTTGCTTAGAGAGTAGATTTTTTTATTCCCCCAGCTTTATTGAGATATAATTGACAACATTGTATAAGGTGTGCAATGTGCTGATTTGATACATCCATATATTGCAAGATTATTACCACCATAGTTAGCTAACACCTCCCTCCTGTTACATAATTACCATTTCTTTTTTTTGTAGTGAGAATATTTAGTATCTACTCTCTTAGTAACATTCAAATATAATACAGTATTATTAGTTATAGTCACCATGCTGTGCATTAAATCCCCAGAACTTGTTAATCCTCTAACTGGAAGTTTGTACCCTTTCAACAGTACTTTCCCATTTCCCCCACCCCCTAGCTCCTGGTGACTCTGCTGAGTTTGGCTTTTTTAGATTCCACATATAAGTGAGATCATACAGTATTTGTTTTACTCTGTCTGACTTATTTCACTTAGCACACTGCCCTCAAGTTTCATCTAAGTTGTCTCAAACAGCAGAATTTCCTTCTTTCTCATGTCTGAATAGTATTCCATTATATATACACCACATTTTCTTCATCCATTCATCAACTGATGGATGCTTAGGTTGTTTCCAGATCTTGGCTATTGTGAAATAATACAGCAATAAACATGGGAGTGTGGATATCTTGATGAGATCCTGATTTCAGTTCCTTTGAATATATATCCAGAAGTGGGACTGCTGGATCATATGGCAGTTCTATTTTTTTTTTTTTTTGCGGTACGCAGGCCTCTCACTGTTGTGGCCCAGCACAGGCTCCAGATGCACAGGCTCAGCGGCCATGGCTCATGGGTCCAGCCGCTCCGCGGCATGTGGGATCTTCCCGGACCGGGTCACGAACCCGCGTCTCCTGCATGGGCAGGCAGACTCTCAACCACTGCGCCACCAGGGAAGCCCGGCAGTTCTATTTTTTTAATTGTTTGAAGAAACTCCATACTGTTTTCCATAGTGGCTGCACCAGTTTGCATTCCCACCAACAGTGCAAAAGGATTCCCTTTTCTTCACACCTTTTGCTGACACTTGTCTTTTTATCTATGGCCATTCTAACAGGAATGAGGTGATATCTTGTGGTTCTGATTTGCATTTCCCTGATGATTAGTGGTGTGGAGCACCTTTTCATGTGCCTGTTGACCATGTGTATGTTGTTTTTGAAAACTCTATTCAATTCCTCTGCCTACTTTTTAGTAAGGTTTTTTTGTTGTTTTTGCTTGTTTGTTTGTTTGTTTTTCCTTTTGCTGTGCAAAAGCTTTTTAATTTGAGGTAGTCCCACCTATTGATTTTTGCTTTTGTTGCTTGTGCCTTTGGTGTCATATCCAGGAAATTGCTGCCAAGACCAATGACAAGGAACTTTTCAGCTATGTTTTCTTCTAGGGGTTTTAGGGTTTCAGGTCTTATGTTTAAGTCTTTAATCCATTTTGAGTTAATTTTTTTGAGTGGTGTTAGATAAGGGTCAAATTCTTCTGCATGTGCTTATCCAGTTTTCCCAGTAAGAGTAGATCTTAAATGTTCTCAACATAATAACAACAACAATAAATGGTAATTACTGTATGTGAGGTGAAGGATGTGTTAACTACTCTTATTATGGTAAACATTTAGCAATATATATTTGTATCAAGTCATCACATTGTGCAACTTAAACTTATGTAATATTATATGCCAATTATATCTCGAAAGAGTTGGAGGAAAAATAAAAACAATTATTCATTTCAATGACATTTGGTAGCTGAATAGTAAAAATAGAAAAAATGATAAATTCTATTATTCCCATAATATCTGTGTAATACTATATGTCTACCTTGAATTCAACAATTCACAGAAGCACTGTTCTACATTTTTTTCACATCTTTCTTTTTCTGAATTTTATCTTATTTATTTGTTTTTTATACAGTTCACATCTTTATTGGAGTATAGATGCTTTACAGTGTTGTGTTAGTTTCTGTTGTACAACAAAGTACAGCAAAGTGAATCAGCTATATGTATACATATATCCCCATATCCCTTCCCTGTTGAGCCTCCCTCCCACCCTCCCTATCCCATCCCTCTAGGTGGTCACAAAGCACTGAGCTGATCTCCCTGTGCTATGCAGCAGCTTCCCACTAGCCATCCATTTTACCTTTGGTAGTGTATATATGTCAGTGCTACTCTCTCACTTTGTCCCAGCTTCCCCTTTCCTCCCTGTGCCGTCAAGTCCATTCTTTACGTCTGCATCTTTATTCCTGCTTTGCCACTAGGTTCATCAGTACCGCTTTTTTAGATCCCATATATATGTGTTAGCACACGGTATTTGTTTTTCTCTTTCTGACTAACTTCACTCTGTATGACAGATTCTATGTCCATCCACCTCACTACATTTTTTTTTTTAATTCTACATTCCAGGGTGGTGATTCTTCAACTTGTATATCTTGTACTTTACCATAAGTTGAGAACCTGGATTCCAGGATGGTAGAAGCACAAAGCTTGCTTATTCTAATGAGCATTTTATATATTTATAGGACTTTATCATTATCCTTATCATATACTGTGTTTTAAGGACAAAAAAAAAAGCACGAGCATTGTTGGGGGTTAGTTTTATTTTTTGTGGCTTTAAAATACAAACAAAAATAAGGATCATATTAGTTTTTAAAATGTCAGCAATAGTATTAGCATTTTTACTGCTAGAACTGTGAAACATATAGACATGAAATAGCATTATCACCTGAGAAGTTATGCTAATCCATTCTGTTATTAGGAAGCTTGAGGATGCAGTTTACTCACACCTGCATTCATGGAATAAAATTTGAAATGTGGCAAGGCTGACTTTATCCTTCTGTCTTATGACTAAGATAGAAGTTTTCACAATTAAGAAGCAGTGTGAACAGAAAGCATGAGCAAGGGATGGGCTTTATACGTTTCACTGCTCTGAAGCTATAATAGAAAACAAGTACAAAGATTATTCCAGATTATTTTGGAAAAACTTTTATTCCAAAGTATTGTAAACTTCCATTCTGCAGTTGACTGGAAGATTTTTGGATAATGAATCTACCCATTCATATTGATATGTCTTCGACCCTCATACTCTCTTGCAGTTACTTTTGCTGCATAACAAATTGACCCAAATTCAGCAACTTGAAACAACCATTTGATTATGTTCACAGGTTTTGTGGGTCAGGAATCAGACTGGGCACAGCAGGGATGGTGGACCTCTCCTCCTTGAGATTTCAGGTCTCATCCCTTGGGCTGGGCTGCCTCAGGGTCTGGGACTGCCAACAGAAGTAACTGCACTTGTCTTCTTTATGTGGCTTGACTTCTCTACAGCTAATGTTCTCAGGGTAGTTAGACTTTTACATGGCAGCTCAGGGCTCCAAGCTTGAGTGTTCTAGTGTGTAAGGCTGATGCTGCATTACCTTTTATGACCCAGCCTCACTATTGTGTCCACTGTAGTCTCTTGGTTGAAGGAGTCATAAGCCTGCCCAGATTCAAGAAGTGTGCCCAGTGCTCACTTCGGCAGCACATACACTAAAATTGGAACAATACAGAGAAGATTAGCATGGCCGCTGCCCAAGGATGACATGCAAATTTGTGAAGCATTCCATATTTTTGGCAACTAGAGATTATCATACTAAGTGAAATAAGAGAAAAACAAATACCATATGATATCACTTATATGTGGAATCTAAAATACAGCACGTGGTTGCCAAGGGAAAGGGGGGTGGGGGGTATGGACTGGGAGTCTGGGGTTAGTAGATGCAAACTATTGCATTTAGAATGCATGGACAACAAGGTCCTACTGTATAGCACAGGGAACTATAACCAATCTCCTGGGATAAACCATAATGGAAAAGAATATAAGAATGAATATATGTGTATAACTAAGTCATTTTGCTGTACAGCAGAAATTAACACAACATTGTAAATCAAGTATACTTCAATTAAAAAAAAAAAAAAAAGAAGTGTGCCCATAGGACACCCACCCACCATCACCTCTCCATGAAAGGAGTGTCAAAAGACTTGGGGCCATGTTCTAAAACTGCCACTTACTCCAATACCCAACTCTCCCCCATTCAACTCTAAAAGAATTTTCCTTCAGATGTTTTCTCAAAGTGAATACAATGTATTAATAAAATTCCCTACATGGGATCCAAGGCCACTGTAACGGCCATGTAATTATTTTTCTTTCTCAGGGGAAGCAGATGGAATTATCAGACTGTGATTACTGTTTTTAAACACGGCTGCCAATATCTGTATGTCCCTCCTGAGAGATAGGCTGCATATCTGAAATGAGGGAGGAAAACATGTAATCATCCCTTGTTGAAGAAATCAACTTTTTATTTAAAAACCATGCTTGCTTGAGCAGACGCAAGAAGAACCACAACTCTGCAGCCTGTGGAAGGAAAACCACATTCACAGAAAGATAGACAAAATGAAAAGGCAGAAGACTTTGTACCAGATGAAGGAACAACATAACCCCAGAAAAACAACTAAATGAAGTGGTGATAGGCAACCTTCCAGAAAAAGAATTCACAATAATGATAGTGAAGATGATCCAGGACCTCAGAAAAAGAATGGAGGCAAAGATTGAGAAGATGCAAGAAATGTTTAACAAAGACCTAGAAGAATTAAAGAACAAACAAACAGAGATGAACAATACAATAACTGAAATGAAAAATACACTAGAGGGAATCAATAGCAGAATAACTAAGGCAGAAGAACGGATAAGTGACCTGGAAGACAGAATGGTGGAATTCACTGCCGTGGAACAGAAAAAAGAAAAAAGAATGAAAAGAATTGAAGACAGCCTAAGAGACATCTGGGACAACATTAAATGCAACAACATTTGCATTATAGGTGTCTCAGAAGGAGAAGAGAGAGAGAAAGGACCTGAGAAAATATTTGAAGAGATTATAGTCGAAGACTTCCTTAACGTGGGAAAGGAAACAGCCACCTAAGTCCAGGAAGCGCAGAGAGTCCCAGGAAGGATAAACCCAAGGAGAAACATGCCAAGACACATAGTAATCAAATTGACAAAAATTAAAGACAAAGAAAAATTATTAAAAGCAACAAGGGAAAAACGACAAATAACATACAAAGGAACTCCCATAAGGTTAACAGCTGATTTTTTCAGCAGAAACTCTACAAGCCAGAAAGCAGTGGCACAATATATTTAAAGTGATGAAAGGGAAGAACCTACAACAAGATTACTCTACCCGGCAAGGATCTCATTCAGATTCGACAGAGAAATCAAAGCCTTTACAGACAAGCAAAAGCTAAGGGAATTCAGCACCACCAAACCAGCTCTACAATGAATGCTAAAGGAACTTCTCTAAGTGGGAAACATAAGAGAAGAAAAGGACCTACAAAAACAAACCCATAACAATTAAGAAAATGGTAATAGAAACATACATATCGATAATTACCTTAAACGTGAATGGATTAAATGCTCCAACCAAAAGACACAAGCTCACTGAATGGATACAAAAACAAGACCCGTATATATGCTGTCCACAAAAGACCCATTTCAGACCTAGGGACACGTACAGACTGAAAGTGAGGGGATGGAAAAAGATAGTCCATGCAAATGGAAATCAAAAGAAAGCTGGAGTAGCAATACTCGTATCAGATAAAATAGACTTTAAAATAAAGAATGTTACAAGAGACAAGGAAGGACACTACATAATGATCAAGGGATCAATCCAAGAAGCAGATATAACTATTATAAATATATATGCACCCAACATAGGAGCACCTCAATACATAAGGCAACTGCTAACAGCTATAAAAGAGGAAATCGACAGTAACAGAATAATAGTGAGAGACTTTAACACCTCAATTACACCCATGGACAGATCATCCAAACAGAAAATTAATCAGGAAACACAAGCTTTAAACGACACAATAGACCAGATAGATTTAATTGATATTTATAGGACAGTCAAAAAATGTCCTAAACAAGAGATTACAAAAACAAGAGATTACACTTTCTTCTCAAGTGCACACGGAACATTCTCCAGGATAGATCACATATTGGGTAACAAATCAAGGCTCAGTAAATTTAAGAAAACTGAAATCGTATCAATCATCTTTTCTGACCACAATGCTATGAGATTAGAAATCAATTGCAGGGAAAAAAACATAAAAAACACGAACACATGGAGGCTAGACAATACATTACTAAATAACCAAGCGATCACTGAAGAAATCAAAGAGGAAATAAAAAAATACCTAGAGACAAATGACAACAAAAACACGATGATCCAAAACCTATGGGATGCAGCAAAAGCAGTTCTAAGAGGCAAGTTTATAGCAATACAATCCTATCTCAAGAACAAGAAAAATCTCAAATAAACAATCTAACCTTACACCTAAAAGAACTAGAGAGAGAAGAACAAAAAAACCCCAAAGTTAGTAGAAGGAAAGAAATGATAACGATCAGAGCAGAAATAAATGAAATAGAAATGAAGAAAACAATAGCAAAGATCAATAAAACTAAAAGCTGGTTCTTTGAGAAGATAAACAAAATTGATAAACCATTAGCTAGATTCATCAAGAAAAAGAGGGAGAGGACTCAAATCAATAAAATTACAAATGAAAAAGGAGAAGTTACAACAGACACCACAGAAATACAAAGCATCCTAAGAGACTATTACAAGCAATTCTATGCCAATAAAATGGACAACCTGGAAGAAACAGACAAATTCTTAGGAAGGTATAACCTTCCAAGACTGAACCAGGAAGAAATAGAAAATATGAACAGACCGATCACAAGCACTGAAATTGAAACTGTGATTAAAAATCTTTCAACAAACAAAAGTCTAGGACCAGATGGCTTCACAGGTGAATTCTATCAAACATTTAGAGAAGGGCTTCCCTGGTGGCGCAGTGGTTGAGAGTCTGCCTGCCAATGCAGAGGACATGGGTTCGTGCCCCGGGCCGGGAAGATCCCACATGGCGTGGAGTGGCTAGGCCCGTGAGCCATGGCCGCTGAGCCTGCGTGTCCGGAGCCTGTGCTCCACAACGGGAGAGGCCACAACATGAGAGGCCCGCGTACTGCAAAAAAACAACAACAATAAAAAAAACATTTAGAGAAGAGCTAACAGCAATCCTTCTCAAAGTCTTCCAGAAAATTTCAGAGGAAGGAACACTCCCAAACTGATTCTATGAGGCTACCATCACCCTGATACCAAAACCAGACAAAGATATTACAAAAAAAGAAAATTACAGACCAATATCACTGATGAATATAGATGCAAAAATCCTCAACAAAATACTAGCAAACAGAATCCAACAACACATTAAAACACATGATCATACAGCATGATCAAGTGGGATTTATCCCAGGGATGCAAGGATTCTTCAATATCTGCAGATCAATCAATGTGATACACCATATTAACAAACTGAAGAAGAAAAACCATATGATAATCTCAATAGATGCAGAAAAGCTTTCGACAAAATTCAACACCCATTTATGATAAAAACTCTCCAGAAAGTGGGCATAGAGGGAACCTATCAGAACATAATAAAGACCATATATGACAAACCCACAGCAAACATTCTCAATGGTGAAAAACTGAAAGCATTTCCTCTAAGATCAGGAACAAGACAAGGATGTCCACTCTTACCACTATTATTCAACATAGCTTTGGAAATCCTAGCCATGGCAATCAGAGAAGAAAAAGAAATAAAAGGAATAGAAATTGGAAAAGAAGATGTAAAACGGTCACTGTTTGCAGATGACATGATACTATACACAGAGAATCCTAAAGATGCCACCAGAAAACTACTAGAGCTAATCAATGAATTTGGTAAAGTTGCAGGATACAAAATTATTGCACAGAAATCTCTTGCATTCCTATACACTAATGATGAAAAATCTGAAAGAGAAATTAAGGAAATACTCCCATTTACCATTGCAACAAAAAGAATAAAATACCTAGGAATAAACCTACCTAGGGAGACAAAAGACCTGTATTCAGAAAACTATAAGACACTAATGAAAGAAATTAAAGATGATACAAACAGATGGAGAGATATACCATGTTCTTGGATTGGAAGAATCAATATTGTGAAAATGACTGTACTACCCAAAGCAATTTACAGATTCAATGCAATCCCTATCAAATTACCAATGGCTTTTTTTTTTAACAGAACTAGAACAAGAAATCTTAAAATTTGTATGAAGACACAAAAGACCCCGAATAGCAAAAGCAGTCTTGAGGGAAAAAAACGGAGCTGGAGGAATCAGACTCCCTGACTTCAGACTATACTACAAAGCTACCGTAATCAAGACAATACGGTACTGGCACAAAAACAGAAATATAAATCAATGGACCAGGATAGAAAGCCCAGAGATAAACCCATGCACATATGGTCAACTAATCTATGACAAAGGAGGCAAGGATATACAATGGAGAAAAGACACCCTCTTCAATAAGTGGTGCTGGGAAAACTGGACAGCTACATGTAAAAGAATGAAATTAGAACCCTCCCTAACACCATACACAAAAATAAACTCAAAATGGATTAGAGACCTAAATGTAAGGCCAGACACTATAAATATCTTAGAGGAAAACACAGGAAGAACACTTTTTGACATAAATCACAGGAAGATCTTTCTTGATCCACCTCCTAGAGTAATGGAAATAAAAACAAAAAGAAACAAATGGGACCTAATGAAACTTAAAAGCTTTTGCACAGCAAAGGAAACCACAAATAAGACGAAGACAACCCTCAGAATGGGAAAAAATATTTGCAAATGAATCAATGGACAAAGGATTAATCTCCAAAATATATAAACAGTCCATGAAGCTCAATATTAAAAAACAAACAATCCAATCCAAAAATGGGCAGAAGACCTAGACATTTCTCCAAAGAAGACATACAGATGGCCAAAAAGCACATGAAAAGATGCTCAACATCACTAATTATTAGAGAAATGCAAATCAAAACTACAATGAGGTATCACCTCACACCAGTTAGAATGGGCATCTTCAGAAGATCTACAAAAAACAAATGCTGGAGAGGGTATGGAGAAAAGGGAACCCTCTTGCACTGTTGGTGAGAATGTTAGTTGATACAGCCACTATGGAAAACAGTATGGAGGTTCCTTAAAAAACTAGAAATAAAATTACCATATGACCCAGCAATCCCACTACTGGCCAGATACCCAGGGAAAACCATATTTCAAAAAGACACATGCACCCCAATGTTCATTGCAGCACTATTTATAATAGCCAGGTCATGGAAGCAACCTAAATGCCCATTGACAGACAAATGGATAAACAAGATGTGGTACATATATACAATGGAATATTACTCAGTCATAAAAAGGAACGAAATTGGGTCATTTGTAGAGGTGTGGATGGATCTAGATTCTGTCATACAGAGTGAAGTAAGAGAAAAACAAATATCATGTATTAACGCAGATATGTGGAGCCAGGAAAAATGGTACAGATGAACCGGTTTGCAGGGCACAAATAGAGACACAGAGGTACAGAACAAACGTACGGACACCAAGGGGGGAAAATGGTGGGGGTGTGGGGGTGTGTGATGAATTGGGAGATTGGGATTGACATATATACACAAATATGTATAAAATAGATAACTAATAAGAACCTGCTGTATAAAAAAATAAATAAAATAAAATTCAAAGATTCCAAAAAAATATCATGCTTGCTTGCTTTTACTCTTTGTTCTTTGGATATAGAGTATATGTCTCTGCAAAATGACTGACTGAGAAAGCTATGTGTTAGCAATTCAATGAAAGTAGTTAAAACATGCCCCAGGGCCTGGATTTCAGGGGCAAAATTTAAGGGGGGGGGCAAAAAACTCATTTATCAAGATATTTTAATGTACTATTTAAAGAAATCAAAATTAATGCCAAGCAATCCATAATAAAATGTCAAAATTTTAAATAAAGCCATATCAATTTCCTAGGGCTACTGTAACAAAGCACCATAAACTGGATGGCTTAACAGAAACGTACTGTCTTCCTGTGCTGGAGGCTGGCCACTTGCAGGGAGAAACTTCATGCCTCTCCCCTAGCTTCTGGTGATTGCTGAAGTCTTTGGACTTTCTTGGCTTATAGCTGCGCCACTCCAATCTGTGCTTCCATCTCCCCCTGACCTTCTTCCCTGTGTGTACCAGTCACTGGATTTAGAGCCCACTCTAATCCAGTATGATCTCATCTCATCTTAATCTAATTATATTTGCAAAGACCCTATTTCCAAATAAGGTCACATTCTGAGGCTCCGGGGGACATAAATTTTTGGGAGACACTATTTAACACTGTAGACAGGATCAGTATTACTGATTTTCCCTTTGGCCTCAAGATCTAATATGACTCAGCGTGGTCTGCCCCATTTTAGTAGCAAGCATAGGCTGGCCACTGCCCAGTGAGCTGCTATTACATCAGCTTTGTGGTCCAAGACTTAGAAGGCGGCTGTGTGTGTTCTTCCTGAGAACTTTCACCTGCTCACCTGCCTCAGCTTGCACATACTTGTATGATGACTCTGAAATCTCTCCAGCCTTGCTACTTTCCTGAGTTCTCGTTTCCAGTATGTTCTTTTTTATATTTTTTATTTATTTTTTTATACATAAGATTTTAAAAAATATTTATTTTATTTATTATCATTTATTTTTGGCTGCGCTGGGTCTTCATTGCTGCGCGTGGGCTTTCTCTAGTTGAGGTGAGCAGGGGCTACTCTTCGTTGTGGTGCGCGGGCTTAGTGTGGTGGCTTCTCTTGTTGTGTAGCACGGGCTCTAGGCACGCGGGCTTCAGTAGTTGTGGCTCGCAGCCTCAGTAGTTGTACAGCATGGGCTTAGTTGCTCCACAGCATGTGGGATCTTTCTGGACCAGGGCTCGAACCCGTGTCCCCTGCATTGGCAGGTGGCTTCTTAACAACTGCACCACCAGGGAAGCCCCTCCAGTATGTTCTGGTTACCTGTTCTATGCATATAACTATACTATACCCCCTTTCTCCAAGGCTTTTAGGATCATTTCTTTATCCCAAATGTTCTGAAATTGTACAGTGATGTAACTTATTTTTTTTTTAATTCAGTAAGCTGGGTATTAAGTAGATGCTTTCAATCTGGAAACTCATTTCTTTAAGTTTGAGGGATTGTTCTTTTATTATTTACTCAATAATTTTTTCCCTTTGCTTTATTCTCATTTCTTTCCAGAACTTCTATTAGTCTAATGTTGGGGAGCCTGGATTTTTCTCCTAATGTTCCTATCCTTCTTCCCTTTTTTTGTTTATTTTATGGGAAGTTTCCTTAAAATTCTCTTCTAACCTTTCTTTTGAAATAGTTTTCATTCTGGTTATTATACTATACCCTAATTAGGGGTAGGGTTAGTTTTCAAAAGCCCTTTCTTTTTCTCTGATTGCTTCTTTCTTTTTTTAAAAAACTTTTAAGTATCACTTTATTCTTGCGTCGTGGGTCCAACAGTTTTTCTTCTTTTTCAGAGGACACTAGTTACTTTGAAATTTTCTTCTGTTGTCTGCATTGTCTCTGTTTCTTCAATTTTTTTTTTCCTTTTTTTCTTGCTCTGTGTCTCTTATGTTGGAGATTTCCCTAAAATGTTTGGTGATCCTTGGCTGTCTGTTTGTACGTAAGAGTGAGGATGGAAAAAGCTGATTTTGGTGGGAAGGGGAAGCCTGATGCATGGAGGATTAAGGCGGGAGTGAGCCAATCTCTAGAAGCCTTGCCCTCTGTTAGAGCACAGGAGGATCTATGGCTCTCTAGTTTTGGAGGGGGTAAATCGGCCTGGTCAGAAAGCTTTCCGGGAACTGAGTGGGCAAAGGGGCTGGGAAGTCTTGCAGACCAGTATGTAGGTTTCCCCCCAAATTATTCTATTTTCAATTTATTTCTGGCCCCTGCCTTTCCACTGGCAAGGGGGAATGGCACTTTTGATCTCTGAGTCTCCAGAATCCTGGGATGGGATAGGCTTCCTGATCACTGCTCTCTGCTCTGCTGGTGCTTTGGTTTCAGCTTTTTCCTAGGTTAGTCACATTCAGCTATTGGGTTGCCAGCTTCCTAAAAATGTGAGTTGGTCTGCTGTTTATATTTTTCTTTATTTCCTTGTGGATTTATAACTTTTACTTTCCTTTTCTGTCTTTTGAGGGGAGTTTGAGAGAGGAGATAAAAAGCATATGTTCAATTCTCTATCTTTTAGGCAATTAATAATTCATTATTAAACTTTGTAGATGATCACTGCATGGTTTTCCCTTAGAAGAGGACTTCTTCAATCACAAATATAATTAAATATGTCAGTACTTTATTTTATCATGGGATTAAATGTTCCACCGGTTAAAGCAACTCATATGTATTAGGGCCATCTAGTGGACAACTTGAATTTAGCACCAAAGGCTTTAAATGCAGCAGGGCACTTTCTGAAACCTAGGAAAAGAGCTAGAAAGCAACACTTACTACATTAACTTACCTTGATGTCTGTATGCAAAATCTCCCCAAATAGAAGTGTTTCCTCTATAATATGGAAAGAACATACACACATTTATTTTGTAGTTTATTTTAGTACATATTTTATTTCATATTTATGGCTATCTTAAAGTCTAATTGTTGAAACTTAAAATGTTTCTCTACTAATATCCTTGTGGGAGATGAAAAAATAACTGACCTGACTGTCCTCCTTTCTTTAAAACAGGCTTTTAATTCAATGAGGATTAGATTCTATTTCTTTCTCCTCTGGGATATTTCACTAGTCTATGGCTGGCCTTTCCTAGGAATTAATTGAAAAGGAAATGGCAGATAGGATTAAGCTGCTGGACCCAGTAGAACATTAGAGGCCAGGCTTGGAGGTACCTGTGGCCAGCTGAGACAAGCTGCCTGTGAATTATGCTGCTCTGTGGTTATTAAGACTTCATGTTACAACCAGTGAATTGAAAAAACGTAAATTATCCAGTCTCTCAATCTTACCCTCAATAATTTACTTAAAAAAAAAAAACACCCTGTTCTGGAGATTTCAGGCAAAAATTTAAAATTACTTCTCTTTTTTCATAACTCAAAAGGTTTTTATGATTTTATGTCCATAGCTGCAGGACCTGTTGTAGATATTCCTTAGCCTCCATTCAGCCAAATCATGAGAGTTCCCACAGTGTCAAAATATATGAATAGCCAGTGCTTGAGCCAAGTGCAAACCAATTAGGATTTTAAATAGATCACGTATGAGCTGAAACCTGCTACATAATTTAAATGCCATCTAGTGGCCAAATGTCATTTTTAGTCCTCAATCAAAACAGTTTTGGTGCCTTCTAGTATTTTTCTTAGAGTGATTTACCAGATAGTTCTGAATTAGGGATATTATAACTGCTTCTGCTCTTTGAGTGAAATGGAATTGGAATATTTCCTGACCATAAAAAACGTTTGACAGCTTGAAATGTGCCTAAGTCCTAGCTCTTATTCCAGATGCATCTGCTTGTATGGCTGCAAAACAAAGAATTGTTGCTTGGTTTGGCTACTAGGTCATTAAATAGCACCAGTAGTTATAATTTATTACTTTGTAACTGATAAGTAAGAAGAAGTATTACATGTATTGTGAGGTAACTAGTGTAGGAACAAAATTCTAAATAATGATGGCCAAAGGGTTTAAAGGATCAACAATTTTCAGTCTCAGAAAATTGAAGAGCTATGAGAGAGACATATCATTTGCCCATAAATGAGTGCCATGTGCAAGCAAATTAGTGTGATATAATAATGGTGGTGGTAGTAGCAGCAGCTAACATATTGAATGCTTAAGTGCCAGACGCTATTCTGAATGCTCTGCTTGCATTAACTCACAACCTAATTAAATAGGTACTATTGTTATACCCATTTTATAGACGAAACTGAGGCACAGAATGCCCACTAGTGAAAGGCTGAGTAGGGATCAGAATATTTGGAGTGTCCTTTGGTCTCTTAGCTGCTTTGGATTTTAGTTAGTACTACTTTGGTTGAAGGATTTTTGGAGAATCATGAAAGTCCCTTTAATAGAACCAGGGCACAGTCAGCCTTGATCATCCTGGGCTGGGGCTCCACGTAGGGTTGGAGATGTTGGCTCAGGGATGAGGTGGAGTCCTTTGGTCTCTTAGCTGCTTTGGATTTTAGTTAGTACTACTTTGGTTGAAGGATTTTTGGAGAATCATGAAAGTCCCTTTAATAGAACCAGGGCACAGTCAGCCTTGATCATCCTGGGCTGGGGCTCCACGTAGGGTTGGAGATGTTGGCTCAGGGATGAGGTGGAGCAAACAGGGTTCACTCTGGTCCCTGAACTACCTGCTGGTTCCTTGATCTACCTTGGTTAGACCTACCTGCTCTCTTGGCTCTGTGGGGGTAAACTGCCCCTGGAGAATTGAAGTAAATTTGCCTTTTGTATGATTGTGGTCTGAGGTTATTTATAACCTCCTCTTCAGCTTTTTACTCCAGATAGTAGAGAGTTGATTGAGTGTAACCAAACTAGCTGTCTGTGTTTATGCAATAAATAGGACATCATTAAGCATTCTTCTTCTTGTTGGTCACAAATCTGGTTCTATTCTTTCACTTCTGGCATGTGACCAGTTAAAACCTTAATGATAATAAATAAGTTAATACCTCACACAGTGCTTTGTTGATTTCAGTGAGCTTCACAAAGTATTTTTGAGGTCGATAACAATGGTTCCATTATCCTCAGTATACAGATAAGGAAACTGGGACTCAGAGAGATTAAGTGGCTTGCCAAAATACACACAACTGCTGGCATAAAATTAAGACTAGAACACCTAGGCATTTCATTGCATTTATTAACACACACACACATTTTTCCAGGCACGCAGATGAATATGTGTGCATGAATAAATGACGATGCCAACTGCATGTTAAGTAAGGTAGCCTCATATAAAAGTGAAACCATGCTAACTGCAATTTTATCTGCTATCTCCTACTTCCTCAGTTACTGTTAGAGATCTTTGAAAGGAAGTCAGACAATTAAATCAGCGCTATAGGTTAGATAATTTAGATGTTTTATACTCTCTCTCATAGGCAGAATCTAGGTAATCTTTCAAGGCTTACTCTAGTCCTCTAATTTTATTTTTTAATGAAAAAAAAGTAGGATTATAATTCTTTAAAAAATGTTTTACTTGTATAAAATAAGCAGTTTTACAAATTTATCATGCCTAACACGATTTATCCAGAAGGAGGCAGCATTTTACTATTAAATTGATGCTTTTGCAAAGATTCTAACAAGTTGTTTTTTCTCCTTTTCTTTAAAGTTGTAGACTACCTAATCACACACATCCAAAAATCTTTCAGGGTGAAGATTCTTGGATATCACCAGAGCTTTGCATATTGAACAGTTATAAAATCCAAATCCTGCTCAGATTAAACACATCTAAAATTACAAGTAGCAAATCCATTGATAGGAACTGTTTTTCAGTAAAGATAATAATCAAAATGTAGAGTTGAACAGAAGTTGGAGTATAAGAAAGGGAAAATGAATGGTTCGATTATTGTAGAAACTTGTTGAAAATAGGTATTTGATCAATAAAATATAAACTTTAGATTAAAAAACGCTTTAATTCATTCAGAAATAAGGATAATGAATTAGTTTTAATCATCTACCTAGTTTCATAAATGTAACTTGCTTTTTTTCTTTCCTTGTTTTCATAGAATCACAGGATCTTTAGAAGGGACCCTGAAATTTCACGTGACATATTTCAGTGATTGCTGGTTAGAACTCATTTCACCCATCTGGGGAAGCACCTCTATCTGTTTTCAAAGAATTAGGAAGAAAGGGATGCCAATATGATAGGGGAAGTGCAATTGTGAGAATGACAGGATGGCAAGGGGGACTTATTCTATTGCCCTGTGTTTGACAAAAAGGGTCCAGGGCTCAAAACACTAACTGGGGTCTGCCACTTTCTCCAAAGTTTTCCTAAGGGTCTGAAGAACTGGGCATCAGTCCACACCTACTCCCCCTGCCCCTTAATACTCAGTCCTTGGTCTATAAAAGATGGGAGTAGGTGATTCCTGCCCTTCGTATTGGGGAGGGATTTCTCCTGACTCCCATTGCCAAATGAAGAAAGAGGCTCCAAGACAATGGCTTTTAGGGTCTACCCCTGGTGACCTCTGCTTGGATAGCAGAGTTGCTGGGCTATCCATTCCTACCAGAGCAGAAAAGATGGAAGCCAGGGAGAGCTGGCTGGCCATGTGGAAGAGGTGACAGTGGAACAGTGATCTTGCCCACCCTTACGTGGCATGGCCAGGGTGTGCGAAATTCCTTGGAACAAGGGAACATACAGAAGGCAAATATTCTTGAGCCACCCTGCTGTACAACTCCCCCCCCTCCCACGACTATGCACCACGACTTGGGTTATATTACTGAGATAACTGAGGGCGTGGGTGGGAGAGGTCCAGCTAGAGCTGAACCTTCCAATGGGAAGATCCCTCTGGATAATTTTCACCTGTGCTCCCAGAGAGGTGGACTTTGGATACTGACATGCACACTCAGGGCTCACTGGAGAAGCAGAGCAGCCAACAGAGAGACGGCTACGGCTGCCCCTTTCCTTCCCCTTCTTCCTGATTCCAACACTTGAGAGAGAGAAGCCCGGCCTGGGACAGATAGGAGAGGGTGTTTTGCAGCCAGGATTCCCTCCAACTCCATCTCATGCCAAAAAGTCAAGATTCCAATTCATGCCTTCTCTGGAGTGGTGCACTACGAGGAGACAGAATTTACATAGAGTTGGAAATTGAAATTTTATACATTTTTGAATAACCAAAAGTGAATAGAAAGTGATGCAATCTGGCCAGGATGTCATGGAGTGATAGGAAAGGGAAATGTGGAGTATAGATGAAGGCAGGTACAGTTCTGATCACCAGTTCCAGTGGGTCTAGTTTCCCTAGAAGCAGACTGGGAAAACTTCAAGACTTCTAAGAGAATCACCATATCCAATATGGAACCACCCAAGCAGCAACGTAGAAATGGCTGAAGGTAGCATTTAAACATAGACAGGGTTTAATACAGAGTCCCAAGAATCCCTTGGCCTCTATGTGATGTGGAAGGATCCAGAAGTTCCTACTTGACCTGAGGAAGGGAGAAAGCAGAAGCCTGCTTGGGCTGTGGTAGCAATGGGTGGGACCCCAGTGCAGGCTTCTCTTAGGTGCTGCTGGAAGATGAGGTGGAGATAGACTCAGAGGATTTACAGAGCCAGCCTGGGATAAGGTGGAGCCAGTTAAGAGGAAAAGACCCTCGAGACCCCCAGCTTTGCCAAAAGATCTGACCACAAATGTCTCCAGCAGGGTATGAGCAGGTGGTGCAGGGGACATCTCTGAGGACTCCAGTCCTGGAGTCAACCACCCCCTTCAGCTGCCCCCAAGGATATGCAATCTCTGCCCTACCTGTAAGTCCCCATCTTGGGAGGAGGGAGGAACAAGAGAGGAGAGAAAAGTCTTAGAGGGAGTTTGAACTTCAACTGACTGTATATTTATCTGGGACTGTTTAAACCAAAGTAACTGATTGATTCTTAACTGGTAAGTTTGTATCTCCCTTTATCCCATCCCATCCCACCACCTCAAAAAGTGGGAGTGGGGATATATTAGACTTTGGGGCTGCCATAACAAAACACCACAGACTGGGTGGCTTAAACAACCCAAGTTTATTTTCTCACTGTTCTGAAGGCTGGAAGTCCAAGATCCAGGTGCCAGCAGATTTGGTTCCTGGTGAGAATCCTCTTCCTGGATTGCAGATGGCTACCTTCTCACTATGTCCTCACATGGCAGAGAAAGCGGGCTCTCGTGTCTCTCCCTCTTCTTAACAAGGGCACTAGTCCCATCATGAGAGCCCCACTCTCATGATTTCATCTGAACCCAACCATCTCCCAAAGCTCCATCTCCAAACGCCATCACATTGGGAGTTAGGGCTTCAACAACTGAATTTGGAGGAGGGACACAATTCAGCTCATAGCAGTGGGCTTGTGAGGAAGTTTATATCATTTATAGAAAAAGCATGACACCACCATCTTTTGGTGTGCCTAAATTATATTGTGTCGTTAAAAAACAAATACCTTGTAAACCTCCTGAGGGCAGAGACTTGATTTAGCTCACTGCTGTGAGCTAAATCAATAGCTTACCACCATGACTGCCAGTGAGTAGCAGTCAATAAATATTCATTAAAGAAGTAAATAAATAACAGTTTTCTTTTCATTTAACTGTTGAATAAATTCAATAAAGCTAGAGATTTCTGATTAAAAATGAAAAAGAAATTCTACCACAAGTGCTTTTAGTTCCCCACCTTCCTACTGTGGGAAAGGTGTTTGTGTGGGGTGGGTAGAGAAAAAGAGGGAGGGGTGGTGGGAAGGAGAGAGGAAGAAGTACAAAGAGGCTGGGAAGGAGAAAAAGAAAATTAGAGGGAGACCAGAAGGAAGAGAGGGAGTGACCTGAGGAAGGGGGAGAGAGATAGTGGGAAGGAAGGAGAGACCTGGGGTGGGGGGGACAGGGACTCAGAGATGATCGGAGTAGTGGAATTTGCCAGAAGGATTGGAATTTGGGGGGAAAGAGGAATTAGAGAGGATTTGCAGGGGGTCTTGCTCTATAATGTGTGGTGTGACATCCTCCTGATATCCTCAAGACCTTTTGTCAAGAAACACATTCCTCTTCCCCTCTTTTCCAGTTGCTTTCCTGTTTCCATCATGATACTTGGGTGTGTTGGAGGATTCAGTGTTACACACTCTTCACAAAGTGGTGATCCAGGCTAAAGTTTAACAGTCAGATGGAGTCTGTCTTATGTCTAATTCCTTGTGTTGACATTCATGACATCCTTTCCTGTTTTGTCCTATTGGAGAGCAGTCTGTCCCTGACCTGTTTAACAGCCATTTTAAACTGAAGGCTTATTGGAAATCAGCCTCCCAATTTTTCTTTCCTCACTGGAATACCTCAATTTCTTTTCTTTCTCTTCTTTTTAGGCTGCACTGTGCGGCATGAGGGATCTTAGTTCTCCGACCAGGGATGAAACCTGTGCCCCCTACATTGGGAGAGTGGAGTCTTAACCACTGGACTGCCAGGGAGGTCCCTCAGTTTCTTTATTCTTTCCTCCTAGGTTGCTGTAGGCTTTCCTTCTGAGTCCTTTAATCATCTTTAGCCTTCTTTGGATTTGCCGTGGACTTCTTCAGCTAATTAGCCTGGAGGAGGATTAGCAAACACCACAAACAGTGCTTGGCTTGTGTATTTCTGAGCCATGTCCTATCTCTTTCAATGACTTTATATTTCTTCAGACTTATTTGCTTAATTAAATAAAAGGCCAATTTTTAGTTACAATGGTCCCAGTGATTTCAACTATCAGCTGAGTTATTCTAACTCCTTCATACTTAGATCTCCCTGCCTTTTGCAACAACATTGGCTGGAGTGTCGAGACTGGTGTTATATGAGTTTTTTTTCCGGTAGTCTATTTTCAATGTAAAACTCTTAGTGAATATTTAGAAGTATGATTTATTAAAACGTTTAGAGTACATGTTTACTTAAAACTAGAGAACTTTAAGTCTATCATAAATGTCTGTTTTGCTTGATTACTTGCCTAATGAGGCATATTACTTTAAAAATGCTGAACATTCCATTCAAACATGTGGGACAAACTGGGAATTCTGAAGGATTAAATTTCAGTCCAAGAAAATGGGAAAATTCCATATAATTAAGAGGAGACGGGAAGAAGGAAATGGTAAGTTTGTAATTTTCTGGGTAAAAAAATTAAAGAAGTTTTTTCTGTATAGAAAAGTAGGGGAAGGGGTTATAGAATTTTAAAATATATTGACTTTGTATCTCAGGGTAAATTTTGTGGTCCACTTTAAGGTTTGAAAATAATGTTTGCAATAGCCAATTGGATTAGTTATACTGAGAGCATCTTTCACAGTAAAAGACTATGTGGAGATAGTCCTGTGACGTTCGAGAATATTAACAAATACTTCAGTACACGTGATCCCAGGCATGAAATAATAGAAGTGGTTTTAAAGGCTTTCTGGAGGCTCTGTTGAAATTTTTTGGATAAGGTCAAAGGGATTTTGAAATGTCAAGTACTTTATTTTGTTTTTGACCAAAAGAATAGAAAACTAAAGCTATGCTTAAGTCAGTGTTATAGGTGCAAAGCAAAGTAAAAATTTGAGCTGATTTTCTAGGTAAGAAATAAGAAAGTCTGAAATATTCATTTAAAGGCAAAAGTGAGTTCAAGTTGAATCCTTCATTGAATTGACTTTGTTCTATGGAGAATCAGCCTCAAAACTGGGAAGTGATAAGATTAGAAATGATTTTGTTTGTTTTCTGTTTGCATCATTTTGGAGGCAGATTATTTGAGCCTTAGTTGAAGGGTACCCAGCCATTAGGGCATATTTTCTCAAAGTACCCACTTTGGTTATTTTAATTTCTTTGACTCTTCCCTTATTTGTTTCCATCAATTCTTTTGTTCAAAATGGAAAGAGAATGGTCAGGGATGTGCATTAGTTGTCAAGTTTTCCTATTTATTTTCTCAGAGTCAGTGAACTCATTAATCATAATGCAGTCCTTGGTGAGAGAGGACCAGAGATGCACTGTGAAAGAAAATAAAAAGATGAGGGCACAGAGGGAAGATGGGGCAGATTCAGTTTCCAGTGCCCCGTGGTTATATTAGACTCAGAAAGTAAAATTAACATGCCTGTGTCCAGATCACACATATCTAGTGGCATCCACTTACCAACACCCAACCCCCCAAAAATCATTAAATCACCTAAAGGATACATTACGTCTTGAAAAGTGTGACACAGGTGCAGTTCACCTACTCTGAGTCCCCCTGTCTCTTCTGGCATTGATTGTGTGTTTTCCATCACTGTAGGCAGACCAGAGGTGACATCACATTTGAAGTGCAATGAACACAATTAGCAATTAGGTGGGATGTAGGCAGTTCTGGAGAGCTGGACCTGATGCCAGGGGAGGGCAATCTGGCAAGCTCAGAAGAAAGGACTATCAAACAGTGCACATATTTTGGGGACCTTGACCTAATAAAGCACACCACAGCACACCCACCACTACAATATTTTACATTTGCATAACAATTTTGGTCTAAACATCTTGGACATTTTTCAAGAAAAAGCATTGTTATTATAGTTCTGTTTTTATGTAAGTGGGAGTAGTGGATGGCAGGAATTAAAGTAACTTTTTTTTTTTCTTTTCTGTACGCGGGCTTCTCACTGTTGTGGCCTCTCCCGTTGCGGAGCACAGGCTCCGGACGCGCAGGCTCAGCGGCCATGGCTCACGGGCCCAGCCGCTCCGCGGCATGTGAGATCTTCCCGGACCGGGGCATGAACCTGTGTCCCCTGCATCGGCAGGCGGACTCCCAACCACTGCGCCACCAGGGAAGCCCTAAAGTAACTTTTAAAGGCAGTGTTCAGTGCTAGGTGAGGCCAGGAGTGGGTAAGAAGTATACAAATTAAGGAGAAATGTATATAACAACATTAGCCAAAATAAATCTGGAAATGTAATTCTAACAAGTCTTCACCTTATTTCATTTTTTGCCTCTTTCCTTCCCAACAGCTCAACATTCTTATATTTAATTAAACCTGATCTTAAGAATGTTCTAGAATCCAGTTTGTGAATTTCAGCCAGTATATTACGTCCTTTAGAGATACATTTTCTTTCTTTCTGAAAGATAAGCTTTGTCCTCAGTAAAAGGAATTTCAAAGTCAACAGAGGGTGATGAAGAACTTTTTTTTTTGAAGTAGAGAGTCCTTGCTAGTACAGTTCTGCTTGCCTCATCTGTATGTATTGATGATTTTTGTCTATAAATATTTCTTCACGTAAGTTAGGTACAAAAAGTCAGAGAGTCCCAGTTGATTAAGTGGAAACTCATCAAGTAACTTTGAGATGGTCATACTATTAATAGAATTTTTTGGCCATTCCCTGACATAAGCCAAGAAGTCTTCACTGGTGTGTTTTCTGGCAATATTGCAACAGCATATGTTACCAAGTTAGTAACAGTTCTTCCCCAATACATCTATCCCAAGAGTATTGGGAGAGACTTTTTTTTTGAGAGACTTTTAATTAAAGAAAAAAAAATAGCAAATTTGTAAAATAGAATATACTAAAAATCTGGACTATTTAAGCACAATGTTTTAAAAGAATGACTCTATTATACCTGTGAAACATCACCCATATTCTGCCTGGTAAAATAAAAAAGGAAATACTTGGTTGAAGACAAGAGCAGAGTTCATGTCTTCATGATCACATATCTCAAAATCAAAATATAAATTCATTAAGTTCATTCCAAAGATTTGTCAGTTTGCATATGGTTTATTCTTGTTAACAAGGGCCAATATATTGAATTAAAGCTTTATATCAAACTTCTGTCCTATAGGACTTAAAGTAAACCAGTCTGGATGACACATGGGTATGATGCAGAAAATCACTAATGAAAATAAGGCAGGATTCCAATTATATCAGATGTCTATGTTTGTGTATGCGATATATTAAATAATGGATTTGTGATTGCATAAATCTAAGGTCTTGTCTTGGTTTTAAGATTTTGATATTTCAATGACCCATCCAGACCCTTTCATCATCATTCCTTGACTATCCCTAAGCCTCTACTTCTCCACTTCTGCCAACCCTTGGTATGTTCATACCCTAGACCTCATCATCACATGGAAGTACTTTACCACTGAATTTTTTTTTCCCTTTGACCACAACTTTTTCTTCAACCTCCCCCATTTTTCAACCCTTCTGAAATGGTTGTTCTTTCAATCTCACCCTTGGCACTCCTCCATGTAGCCTGCAACAGGCCCATTCTAGCCTCTTGTCTCTCTCTGTTCACTTGGGTCCTGGAATCTCATCTAGACCAGACTTGGTTCTTGAGAATGTGTATTTAGGAAGGAGAACAGCCTTGATCTCATTGTGATGTCCTTCCCCTTAACACCTCCCTCCCTCTCTTTCCCGTCTGTTGGCCCACCATACCCTTTGCTCCCAGCTTCATGTTTGGTAAAGAGAGAGTCTGGGGAAAGCACATCAGATACGTAACTACCTCTGCTCAGAAGTGACCCACATCAGTCACTTCTGCTTACATTCTATTGTCCAGTAGAGCTGCAAGGGAAGCAGGAAAATGTAGATGTACACAGAGATATCCACAGGCATTAATAGTTTCTCTGACATCTACCTTGTAAGATTGTTTTGAGAATTATATACAATAACATTAGTGAAGTATTTAGGTCAGTGCTTGGTAGATAGTTTTCTCAATAATTATCTGGTATTTTTTACTTTGATGAAAGTTGTTTTTCTCACTGTAAGTGGATGAATTAGCATCCCACTTTATATATTTCTGTGAGTTTCGTTAATGCGAGCCAAAGTCAGAGAGGTTGCTTCATACTCAGAGTGTTGATAAAACCATATTTCTGGTTCTGCATATACAAAGACTACCGAGAAACCACATAGAAACACCACCTTGTGAAGTCACATCTTGGGGACAGTCGTCTCTGAGGTGAAACTGCTCAGTCACATTTTTCCTTCTGATCTTAGCTGGGCTTTCAATATTAAGAGCCATGGGGCAGAGTATATATGTATCTATCTATCTGGATGTTTGGGGCTGTCCTTAGTTATCTCTAGCAGGCTCCCTGTCCTATTCCCCACAGCAGTTTCTGAGGTTTTTGTAGGATACTTGCTATGGAGTTTCCTCCTGGCATAGCCTGGTGTGGGGTTTCCTGGAGACCCTGCTGCTCATTCCATAACCACCAATACTCCAGCTGTTTTACCTGCTAATACTGACCCTGAATATGTCACCCTTTCTAATAATTTCATGCCTTTATATCTTCTAATGCTTCTGCCACTTGCTTCCCAGATCAGGTCACCCCCTGACCTGATCTGGGAAGCAAGGAGGGGCATGGCACATCTGCCCCAACATCAATTTTACTCAATGGTGAGAAATAAAAACTATTATTTTTTATTTTGGAACAAACATAAATACATTAGGGAATAGAATGTAAATCCTCTTGAATTTTAACTCTAGAACTACAAGAAAATTTCTTCTATAAAAGGGGTGGAACTCTGGCTCTGTTTCTAGTTTGATTTCCTTTGCTGTGTGGATACACTGGGGGGAGAGGTAAGGAGCACATCTTTTCTCAATTGCCCCCCTGGTTAACTTGGACTTGTTCTTGCTTAGTCTCATATAGAACCTGTTCCAGCATGGTATCTTCTGATTGATAGGCCATTCCTGATGTTCTCTGGCTAGCAGAGATGCCTCTTTTTCATTCTCAGAGTCGTGCAGGGTTCTCTTATGGACTTTGTTTATAATTTTATTATTTAGTTATTTAACAAACACATGCAGCACTTACTAAGGGCAAGGCAATCTTCTAAGTGATGAATATATGTTAACTCTCACAACCACCATATGAAAGAGGAACTGCTTTGTGTGTGTGTGTGTGTGTATGTGTGTGTATGTAGGTACAGTTGACCCTTGAACAACACAGGGGTTAGGGGCGCTGATCTTCCACATACTTGAAAATCCACGTGTAATTTATAGTCTGCCATCCATATCCCCAGTTTCTCTGGATCTGAGGAGTCATCAGCCAATCACAGATTGGGTAGTACTGTAGTATTTACTATTGAAAAAAATCCCCGTTTAAGTGTATTTAAGTGGAGATCTGTGCAGTTCAAACCTGTGCTGTTCAAAGGTATCTGTAGATATGTGTGTGTGTGTGTGTGCACATGCGTGCGGGCATGTATGAAACACCGAGGCACAGAAGTCAAATAACTTTCTCAAAGTCACACAGCCACTTATAGGTTACAAGCCAGAGCCAGAATTCAAACTCAGATATCTGACTTCTAAATTACTATGTTGCTGCCTCTTGCATTAATTGTTGGGTAACTTCTCTTCTTCTCTAGACTATTAGGGCCTTGAGGACAGAGTTTTATTGATCCCTGTGTCCCTCCAGCCTAGAATGAGGCCAGGCACACAATAATGGTGTAGCAAATGTTGGCTAACCCTCTTTACAGAGAGGGTGGAAGTCGCTAGGACTGCGTGCCTGGGCTGAGTTTTACCCACTTAATCACCCTGTCACTTTCTCTATGTAAATAGCCCATGACCTCTAATTGCTAGAGGAATCTTAAACTCATTTCATCCTGGGGCTTCCCTGGTGGCACAGTGGTTAAGAATCCGCCTGCCAATGCAGGGGACACGGGTTCGAGCCCTGGTCCGGGAAGATTCCACATGCCGTGGAGCAACTAAGCCCGTGCGCCACAACTACTCAGCCTGCGCTCTAGAGCCCGAGAGCCACAACTACTGAAGCCTGCATGCCTAGAGCCCGTGCTCCGCAACAAGAGAAGCCACCGCAGTGAGAAGCCCGAGTACTGCAAGGAAGAGTAGCCCCCGCTCGCTGCAACTAGAGAAAGCCCGCAAGCAGCAACGTGGAAGACCCAATGAAGCCAAAAATTTTAAAAATTAAAAAGAACCCCCAAACTCATTTCATCCTGTGCTTAGTGGAACAAGATGTGAAATTTTTGTATAAAATAACTTTTGACATTTTTCTGGAATATTTCAATAATATCTTTGACTGGGAATTGTAGGATCCCAATTTCCCTCTCCACCCTGTTGTTTATGATTCTAGGAAGTTTGGTTTGGTTGTGCCTGTTCAAGGTTTGTGGAAGTTCGGGAATCTGCATGCCAAGCTCTGAGATTTCAGTCTGTATAACCTGCCCTAGAGCCATGATGTCACGGGCGGACTCCACCAAAAAAACCAACACCACCACCAAAACACCACCACCACCACCACCAAAACAATGACAGCTTTAAAGGATTTGGAAGTAGAAGAAAATGTCACTACCTGCAGCTTCCCTTGAAATCCTTCCTAAGCCACATCTCGAGAGGGTGTTTTGGAACCACAACTTTATATTTCCTGTAAGCTAAAGCATTTTGAAAACATACTTGTTGCAAGTGATGACTGGTTAGAAAGAAATTCACCAACTGTGAGCTCCACAGAGAAGTAATCATCAGAGCTGAAGAAATCAAAACCATATTTTTCTTAGAAAATATGCTTTTCATGAGTATCAAGCTGGGGATCTTCCTAATTTTGTTTATAATCAAAGGGAGGGCTTTGCATTGAAGCACATTTTGACTCTCCTGTGGTCCTGGTTTTCTCTGGCTGGCCTCACCTTCTCTCTCTCTCTTTCTCACACACACACTTTTTTGTTTGTTTGTTTCTATTTGGAATATTTTGAGAAAATGTGGTCTCCCTGCCATCAGCCCCCATGTCAACATTTATTGATTCACTAATATGGTAAACCGCTGTATAACTTTTACCATTACCTAATGTGCATCTGATTTTCTTTTTCAAAAACTGGAAGTAGTTATACATGTCTTTCTATGAGCATATAGTTAAAATTATGTCAAAATTATTCTCTCTCCCTGTTTCCCTCCTACTCTTGCCCCTCTTCTCCCATCTCCAACTCTAGAAACAAGTCATGGATGTTTTTACAGTCAAAGAGTACCTTGAGGGAGGAAATACTTCTATTTCCCTTTGAGGGCAATCTAGAAAATTCTGCTAACACTCTAAGAGGTGTGAATCACTACAGCAAGGCCAAGGGGATCATATAGTTTGAATTCAGATACTGAAGCAGTTACTTTGGATAGAAATGGCTTTGCCACTAATTGCTCATGACATATTAAGGGCTATGGGCTGCAAAGATTATAAATAACAAGAATTTAGGGTAGTACATTTTAAGTTATTTGTTGAGTATTACCTGTGGTAGGTAGACAGGGTGTGAAAAATACAACTGATAGTCAAAAATCTATGCCTCACATATTCACAATAAGAATGTATATGTATGTATATATAAATAAATACATATATATATTTATTTATGGCCTTGCTTATCCCCCAAAGGATTTAAGATTATTTACCAAAATATACATGATATAAAGAGATAAATAAAATAGAAAGCAAGTGGATGAGGGGACCTAAGGCCCTAAGAGGGTAGGAAAGATGCAGATGAAGCTAGGAGTGATATTAGTACCTGCAGTGTGTGCTGGAAGGATGGGTCTCTGCTCACGTTGGGCTACATGTCTCTTTGCTACATGTTGGGTTATATTTGCTCAGCAGCTAATATAGAAAGAGACATAGGCCCAAAACTGACTTAGCAGGAGAAAAGCCATTTCTGATACTAAGAAGAACAGGAGAACTTCTCACAGAGGGTATAGTAAAATAACAAACAAAGTCCTCAGCACTATCCCCCGAGTAAGGACAGTGATGAGTTTTATTTGGTTGTTCCACGATCCAGAGTGCCCTGAGGCTGGCTGATACTCACTTCTCCAGAAATAGTTGTTTTTCATTTGTGAGCTGCGTATAGTTTACTATGGCTCAGGAATCTTTGAGGAAGGGAAGATGGCAAAATGTTATTGTTTTCCTAGATTAACATAGGCAACAATACTTTGGCAGCTGACGTACAGCCAATGTAGAATCCAAAAAATTACATATATATTTTTAATCCCAGAGGTAAATACAATTTTTCTTAATTTCACTGAGTAGTTATTATTATTATTGCTTACTGTCATTCGATGCTATTTATTTGAATATTCCTCCTATACCTTCTAGCATGTGTACAGAGGAAAGAGGGCAGAGGTTAAGAGATTTAAATAAAATTTCTTACATGTTTCCTGTGTTTGCATTAGACTCAAATTTTTTTATGAAAGTGATACATGTTCATTGTAGAAGATTTAGAAAATACAAGACAGACAAATGGTCTAAAATCTCACCATCTAGAAATACCTCTGAGGTGTTATATAGTGTATGTCTTTATGTATGTGGTGTATGCATTGGCTTAGTTTCCTAATTTTATGAGGGTTACCTAACCACAGCCATAGAAACTAAACACCATAGTTTCTCTACTTATGACTAAGCAAGGCTATTGATTTTCTATTTACTTTGAACACACAAGTAATGTGGAATGGGAAGAAAAACACAAAAACAGAGCTTTGAGTATAAGGCCAAAACCTGAGATAAAGCCTGACATTCACAACTGGCACCTACCCCTTTCTTAAAAAAAATAAATCCTTTTAGGTCTCAGCTTCCACAAAGCAAAAATGTTACCAAAGTGCTGGTGCTTCAGAAAGTGGGATGCATACTCTCACCACTTCTATTCAACATAAAGTTGGAAGTCCTAGCCACAGCAATCAGACAAGAAATAAAAGGTGTCTGAATTGGAGGGGGAGAGGTAAAATTGTCACTACAGTAAGTCCTCTACATACGAACGAGTTCTGTTCCAAGAGTGCATTCGTAAGTCCAATTTGTTTGTAAGTCCAACAAAGTTAGCCTAGGTACCCAGATAACACAATCGGCTATATGGTACTATATAATGTAATAGGTTTATAATACTTTTCACACAAATAATACATAAAAAACAAACACACACAAAAAAGAAAACATTTTTAATCTTACAGTGCAGTAGCTTGAAAAGTACAGTAGTACAGTACAACAGCTGACATACAGGGGCTGGCAATGAGTGAATAGGCAAGAAGAGTTACTGACTGGAGGAGGAAGAGGGGGTGGGACATGGCAGAGCTGAAGGATCGTCAGCAAAAGGAGACGGAGGGCAAGTTGCAATTTCATTCACACCTGATGTTGTTGGCACAGGTTCTGGTTCCTTGCTGGATTCAATTCTATCTACCCTCTTGAAAAAAAGATCCAGTGATGCCTGGGTAGTAGCTCTTTTTATCTCATCATAGATGACACAGTAGCACTGGATTGCATTCTGAATGGCTGCTGCAACCTTTGTGTACCATTCTATGTTCAGGTCCTGTGCCTCAAAAACTAACAGTCCTCCTCAAATAAAGAAAATCCCCCTGCCATTTCCTGCATCATGAATCTCTTCAGTTCTTCAGTTACTTCTTCTTCCTTTTGTTTCTCTCTGTCCTTTCTCCTGGGCCTCCAATTCCATCAGGCCTTCGTTAATAAGCTCCTCATGTTGCACAGCAAGGAGTTCAATGAAGTTGTCCTCTTGCAGATCTAGCTCCAGCTTCTCGATGAGGGTCAGTAAGTTGTTGAAGACCTCTTTGGACTCCTCATCCATCTTCTCAAATCCACAAAAATTGTGAACAAACTGTGGGCAAAGGTTCTTCCAAACCCCATTCATGGTGATGGCTGTAACCTTACTCCAAGCAAAGTCAATGTTTTTTATGGCCCTGTAGATGTTATAGTCCATCCAAAATTGTCGCAAGTTTATTCCTGATTCGTCATTCGCCTTTACTGATGAAAAGTGTGACGTAAATAATATTTCCTGAAAGTTGCTATAACTCCCTGGTCCATAAGTTGGATGAACGATGCACAGTCACATCTTTGAAAGTTTGCAACTTGAAGGTTCATATGTAGGGGACTTACTGTGTATATGCAGATGACATGTACTATATATAGAAAACCCTAAGGACTCCACACAAAAACTACTAAAACTATAAATGAATTCAGCAAAGTAGCAGGATACAAGATTAACATTCAGAAATCGGTTGCATTTCTTTACGCTAACAATGAAATATCAGAAAGGGAATGTAAAAAACCAGTACCTTTTAAAATTGCACCAAAAAAAAAAAAAACCTAGGAATAAACCTGACCAAGGAGATGAAAGACCTATATGCTGAGAACTATAAAACATTAATAAAGGAAATTAAAGAGTACTCAAAGAAATGGAAAGCTATCCCACAGTCTTGGATTGGAAGAATTAATATTGTTAAAATGGCAATACTACCCAAAGCAATCTACAGACTTTTAAAAGATATTTATTTATTTTGGCTGCGCCAGGTCTCAGTTATTGCATGTGGGATCCTTGTTGCAGCATGTTTAGTTGTGACACACAGGATCTGTAGTTGTGGTACGCGAACTCTTAGTTGCAGCATGCGTGCAGGATCCAGCTCCTTGACCAGGGATCGAACCCAGGCCCCCTGCATTGAGAGCATGGAGTCCTACCCACTGGACATGAGGGAAGTCCCCAATCTACAGATTTAATGTGAACCCTATCAAATTACCCATGACATTTTTCACAGAACTAGAAAAAATAATCCAAAAATTTATATGGAACCATAAAAGACCCAGAACTGCCAAAGCAATCTTGGGGAAAAAGAACAAAACAGGAGGCATAACCCTCCCAGACCTCAGACAATACTGCAAAGCTACAGTAATCAAAACAGTGTGGTATTGGTACAAAAACAGACATACGGATCAATGGAACAGAATAGACAGCCCAGAAATAAACCCATACACTGATGGTCAATTAATCTTCGACAAAGGAGGCAAGGATATAAAATGGGAAAAAGACCATCTCCCCAGCAAGTGGTGTTGGGAAAGTTGGACAGCTGCCTGTAAATCAGTGAAGTTAGAACACACCCTCTCACCATACACAAAAATAAACTCCAAATGGAGTTTTGAGTTTTGGAGTTAAACATAAGACATGACTCCATAAACCTCATAGAAGAGATCATAGGCAAAACATTCTTGGACATAAACAGTACCAATGTTTTCTTAGGTCAGTCTCCCAAGGCAATAGAAATAAAAACAAAAATAAACAAATGAGACCTAATCAAACTTACAAGCTCTTGCACAGCAAAGGAAACCATAAACGAAACGAAAAGACAGACTACAGAATGGAAGAAAATATTTGCAAATGATGCAACTGACAAGGGCTTATGTACGTATGTATATTTCCAAGATATACATACAGGTCATACAACTCAACAACAAAAAAACAAACAACCCAATCGAAAAATGGGCAGAAGACCTAAATAGACATTTCTCCAAAGAAAAAATACAGATGGCCAATAGGCACATGAAAAGATGCTCAACATTGCTAATTATTAGAGAAATGTAAATCAAAACTATAATAAGGTACCACCTCACACCAGTCAGAATGGCCACCATTAAAAAGACTACAAATAACAGATGCTAGAGAGAGTGTGGAGAAAAGGGAACCCTCCTACACTGTTGGTGGGAATGTAGGTTGGTGCAGCCACTATGGAAAACAGTATGGAGGTTCCTCAGAAAACTAAAAATAGAATTACCATATGATCCAGCAGTTCCACTCCTGGGTATATATCTGGACAAAACTATAATTCGAAAAGATACATGCACTCCTATGTTCATGGCAGCACTATTCACAAGATCCAAGACATGAAAATAACCTAAATGTCCATCAACAGATGAATGGATAAAGGAGATGTGGTACATATATACAATGGAATATTACTCAGACATAAAAAGAAGGAAATAATGCTATTTGCAGCAAAATGGATGCAACTAGACATTATCACAGTAAGTGAAATAAGTCAGAAAGAGAACAAAATTCCATATGATATCTCATATGTGGAATCTAAAATATGGCACAAATGATCCTGCCTACAAAACAGAAACAGACTCACAGACATAGAGAGCAGACTTGTGGTTGCCAAGGAGGAGGGGGTTGGGGAAGGCATGGACTGGGAGTTTGGGGTTAGTAGATGCAAACTATTACATTTAGAATGGATAGACAACAAGGTCCTACTGTATAGCACAGGAAACTATATCCAGTTTCCCGGGATAAACCATAAGGCAAAAGAATATAAAAAAAGAATGTATATATGTGTATAACTGAGTAACTTTGCTGTACAGCATAAATTAGCACAACACTGTAAATCAACTATACTCAATTTAAAAAAAACACAGAAAGTGGGATGCACTGTGCAAATGCAAATGTTATTGTCCTTGTTAACTAACCTGGTGGCTTGGAAGTTGTGTAAGAGCCCCATGACGGGGGTCCTGACCACGTGCTCTTGACAATAATGAGGAAAAAGAGAAGTTAGAAGGAACACTCTGAATCTAGCGTCCATGATTTATGGACACCAGAGATCATGAAGTCAAATCTGAACCCCTCCGAGCTAGTCTTGTTTTCTTTGTTGTCCTTCTCATCAGCATTTCCTTCTTTTCTCTGTTTAATTTCCACTTTCCTTTTCTCTTGTTCCCTTTTCTTTCTTTTCTTCTTTCTCTTCCTTCCTCATCTCCTTCCACTCCTCTCCTCTCCCTTCTCTATCTTTAATTGACCTGCATTCTAGACATTTTCTGTCAAAATAGGAAAAGAACAGTAGGACAGAGCCCTTAGAATTGAGTTTGAGTTTTGAATCCCAGTGAAAAACTTATATAAAGTCTATGACAATCTTGGCTTTCACCAAGCCCACAGCTTAAAAAAAAAGATGATCATTTCTCCTGGACACTCATATATGAGATTTATGGGTGGGTGGGGGAATCTACCATTCCAGCGTCACTGCTGAGGGTGGAGGTGATCATCTTGGCCACCAACATGATTGCTCTCAACCATCCCTCCATTCTCAGTTACAGCTGCTGGAAATTAAAACCCTCGAAAAGTTACCTGAATTTTAGGAGAGGAGTGGACTTTTTCTCTCATGAACCCTATAGAAAGTCTGCTACTTTCGTGTATAAAGCCTTCTTGAAAGCATAAATGAAAATTGAATATCAAACATATAAGGTAAGTCTAATTATACCAACTAAACACAATCTTTAAAGATGTATTTCTAACATATCATATGCTATGTGCTGTAATTTTGATCTTTTTTCCCCCTGTAATAGAACACTCTGTCACCTGGGTTAAGTTCAATGAAAACATTTGAATAGGAATGCAATCTACAGCTTTTGGCATGTCCACTGATTTCCATCTTTATCTCAATAGTATTACTTTTATGAAACCTATATTTTTCACCAATATCAACCATTTCATTTTCCTATTTTCCACTACATTTTATAAAATGCTAATGGCAAAATATAATAAAGCAGTCAAATTCTTTCTACAGCACCGCCCTGTCATAAAGATGGCTGTGCTGGACAAAGTAAGTGGCTGACGGGCTTTAGGTAGCTCCCCATATCATGGCTCAAATCGTTTGTTTGGAAGCCAAGAAAAAATTCAGAATGTGGCCAACAAACGTCAGTTAAAGGGCCCTAATGTATGATGTGTGTAAAAAAAAAATGTGGGTTATGCGGAATTTGTATTGAGGGAAATATAGGACCGGTATGTTAAAAGGTGGATAAGGTAGGGAAAAAATAGCCTAAAGGTAAAATCTAAACTACAACATTATCATCATCAAAAACAACAATGATATGACTAAGTTGTAAGCATAATAAAGACTTTGATTGTTTAAGATATGCATTTCTATTATTTTATTTTATTTTATTTGGGGGGTGGGATGGGGTTAAATGAGATATGTGTTGAGGCAAAAAGAGACAAGTGAGAAATATTTATCAGAGGCATTGCCATTTTAATATATTTTCCCTGAAGCATCATTAAAGTTGACAGGAAAAAGTAACAATTGCAACTATAAATAAGGAAGGTGACAGAGATGTATCCATTTTCAGTTCAGCAACACTATTGTGTTCCAGGTACTTTGGCAGTACAAAGCTGAGCAAGATGCAGTCTTTACCTTTGAGGAGCTCCAGATGCATTTTGGGTAATACGGAGAATACAAAATAAAAGGTGGGAACAATCCAAATTGAGTAATGAGATATATTTCATTTTTCAAATAAATATTATATTATATTTTATAAATATATTTTATTTTAAAATTTGGAACAGTAGTAAATATTTAGAAAAGTTGTAAGCACAGTGCAGGACAGAAACCTTTTTGTTTTCCTGAACAACTGGAGAGCACATTGCTCACCTGATGTTTTATCATTCTTAAATACTTCAGTGTTCATTTCCCTACAAGCACATTCTCTTACATGACCACAGAATAACCATCAAAATCAGGAAATTAACACTGAATCATTGCTAACTTCTAATCCTCAGCCCCCACTTCAGTTTTGCCAATATCCTAATTATGTACTTTATAGTAAAAGGATCCGGTTCAGAATCACACATGGTATTTAGCAGTCATGTTAGTCTCCTTCAGTCTTGAAGTCGGTCTTTCTTTGACTTTCACAGCCTTGACACTTAATAATCACATGGTAGTTGTTTTGTGCAATATTCTTTAATATGGGCTCCTCTGACATTTCTTCGTGATTATATTCAGGCCATGAGTCTTTGGTAGGACTGCCACAACATTCTCTTTGCTACAGCTATCAGGTGATGTACAATTTAGATTTGTCCCATTGCTAATGAAGTTCACTTTGATCACCTAGTTAAGGTGGCATCTGCTTTTCCATTGAAAGTTACTCTTACTTTCTTTGGTACTTTGAAACTGTTTCTCACGAAACTTTTAATTCATTCATAACTTAAATCTGTTTGGAGTCATGGTTTCCTGTTTTATTCAATAGGTTATAATTATTATTTTTATTTTGATGCTCAAATTATCCCTGATTTGGCCAGTGACAGCCCCCTCCAGCTGGCTTCTCTATCCTTTTGACATTTCCCCATCATTCTTTTTTTTTTAATTCTAATTTTTTTTAAAGTTTATTTATTTAATTTATTTATTTTTGGCTGTGTTGGATCTTCGTTGCTGCGCAGGGGCTTTAGTTGCGGAGAGCGGGGGCTACTCTTCATTGAGGTGCGAGAGCTTCTCATTGCGGTGGCTTCTGTTGTTGCAGAACACGGGCTCTAGGCACGCGGGCTTCAATAGTTGTGGCTTGCGGGCTCTAGAGCTCAGGCTCAGTAGCTGTGGCGCTCGGACTGAGTTGCTCCACGGCATGTGGGATCTTCCCAGACCAGGGCTCGAACCCTTGTCCCCTGCATTGTCAGGTGGATTCTTTTTTTGTTTGTTTTTTGTTTTTGGCCCAGCCGCTCCGTGGCATGTGGGATCTTCCCGGACCGGGGCACGAACCCGTGTCCCCTGAATCGGCAGGCGGACTCTCAACCACTGTGCCACCAGGGAAGCCCGGCAGGCGGATTCTTAACCACTGCGCCACCAGGGAAGCCCCCCCCATCATTCCTGAAGCACTTCCTTGCTTCCTGATATAATAAGATGTTATAGGCTCATCTTATACTCTCTCTGACCCAGTTCCAGAATCATCCATTTCTCCAAAAAATATAGTTTGCTGTTAGTGGAAAAATCATATTTATAACTCAAGATCTGGGTGTTAGGTGTGTTCATTGCTATGAGTGTGGCTGTTCCCAAGCCCTGTCAGTGGAAAGAGACAGACATCCATATCTATATCTATATCCATATCTATATCCATATCCATATCTATATCCATGTCTATATCTATATCCATATCCATATCTATATCCATATCATACCGATATCAATATCTATATCCATATCATATCTATATCCATATCTATATCCATATCCGTATCTATATCCATATCCATACCTATATCTATATCCATATCCATATCTATATCCATATCATATCGATATCAATATCTACCTATATCTATATCTATGTATATCTATATCTATATCGATATCTATATCTCAAACATAGATGCAAATGTATCTTTAAACAATATGGTTTTATTTACATGCATGTATAAAGACACATTTGCATTTATATGCTTTTCTATGTCTGTATACCCATTTATATTGAAAATCATGAGTTTACACTGATATTTCCAATTCCAATCCAACACCATGGGGTCCATTCTAGTTTTCTTCCTTCTCATATTTGTACCTTCCTTCTCCAACCATGGGGAACCTGACTCTTAATGTCCTTAATTTATTTACTTATTTTATCAGTCCCCTAGTAGGTAACCCACCTCTGCTGCCACCCTCTTGCCCACATGGACACTCACTTCACTCAAGTTGAGATGCCCTGTCCTGGGCTGTTCTCACCTCAAGGACACCTGATTACCCTGCTTGGGCTTCAGCATTCTGTGCTGGGCAGCCCAATGCCTTGATGTCTTCCTCATCCTGTCTGGGCTCTGACAGGCTACATACACCAGGTTGCCCTTTTGCAGACATGTTGCTTACCCAGCTCCGGCTCTGACCTCACCTAGGGCAGCCATCCTGGGTGGTCACTGTCTTGCTGGATTTGAGCTCTGACACCCTGCTCTGGGCCACTGTGGCCCTCTCCTTCGGGGGCAGATGCCTGCCTTAATCTGCCACACTTCGTGGCTTCGGGACTATGTTTTGGAGGAGGGAAAGCGAGGGAAAAGGGGAGGGAGGAAATGGAAAAGAAGAGTAAGGTCTATTTGAAATTCTAAAATTTAAAAGAAATGAAACAATGTACACTACGTATTTGTTTTCCATACCAACGAGAAGTGAAGCTTTCTCTAGGTCTTCTAAAAAGATGAAAAGATTAAACATGTTTTTTCTTCTGGGGACTAATGTAATGCTGGATAATTAGACTCAGATTCCTTATTTAGATTCTTATTTGGGGCCAGAAGGGAAGTCTCTTTTAATATACAATCTTTCCTTTTTTAATATGCCCAGAAGGATTGGAAAATAGTGGGAATTAACAATTATTGGTGAAGAGTCTAGATTGTAAAGCTATTATAGTGTAAAATAAGGGTCAGCATTGCTCCCTCTAATCACTTCATGAAATTTCACCCCAAAGGCATTTATTCTTGTCTTTAACCATTGAAAGGCATGGTAAATACTATTAATTTAAACCAGATGAAGTCAAACAATTATTTATGACTCCATTTTGCTATTCTCTTGAGGTAATTATTACCAAGTGATCAGTGATTGAGTCTGAAGAAATGCTTTGAATTATTATTAACTGAATAACCACCGGCTTAATAAAACTGTCTTAGGATATTATACTGGGAATTAATGGAATATAATGTATCTATCTACCTTCAAGAAATTATTTCCTGAGGGAGATAATAGAGAAGGAACAATTCTTTTCCACTTGAATAAAAAGACACTTAGTAAATCCTCATTAAATGAAACATTTTTCTAATATTTGGGAGCTGGGGTGGCTTAGGGTAGTAAAATAATTTTATTTATGCAAATTCTTAATATGGCAAACATCTCAAATTAATCAACAAAGGTGGACAATCCAGTGCCTTGACTGAGAATTTTAATACCTAGTTAATAAACTGGATTAAAAAATGTGTCTATATAGTCAGTTGTCTATTTTCTTATGTAAAAAGTAGTAACAGGGCTTCCCTGGTGGCGCAGTGGTTGGGAGTCCGCCTGCCGATGCAGGGGATACGGGTTTGTGCCCTGGTCCGGGAAGATCCCACATGCCGCGGAGCGGCTGGGCCCGTGAGCCGTGGCCACTGGGCCTGCGTGTCCGGAGCCTTTGCTCCACAATGGGAGAGGCCATAACAGTGAGAGGCTCGCGTACCGCACCAAAAAAAAAAAAAAAAAAAATTAGTAACATGATCAAATTAAGGTAAATAACTTCAAGGTAAAAGACCTAAACATGGCCACAAGACTATCCTTTTCTGTTTTTTTTAAAACTCAAGAAGCCAAGCAATTTGCTTAAATAATGATAGAGCATAAAATACAGGTTTTCTGTCCCTGACTGGCCTAACACTGCATTGTTCCATGATTCTGCCTCAGGACTCGTACTAACTATAACATGGAAGAATTTTGGGGCCTCAATGCAAGGCATGATTCTGGAACTGTTGTCTCATAAATTCAGACCACAAAAGAAGTGAGATGTTTTGCACTTGGTAATGCACTGAGGGGTTTGAAGAGGTTATTACGAGTAAGTTAAGTGCCTCTGCTGAATACATGGAAGCTAAAATTTCTCACTGAAAAGGAAAGATGACCAAAATACCCAACAATATGTTTAGTGATTCATCATGATCTTCAAACTACATTTCACTTTTCTTTAAATGAATGTGTGTGTGTGTTTAAAAACATTAAAGAGAGTTGGAATATGGCTTCAAGGATTCAACAATCTTTGAAGAGCATCAAATAACAGAATCAAAAGAAACAAACTGAAGGAAATTGTGGACAAAGATGAAAGGATCTAAGTCTCTGGAAATAGTTAAGTAAAAAGATTCCTGAGCACTGAACAAGACCCCCATGCAAGTCCTGAGAAGACAGAAAAGCAATGAAGTGTTGAATCAGTAGGAAAAGTACTTTGCTAAGAGGCAAGAACAACACTTCTGTTTGCAGAGGCAAACAACTCTGAGACTTCAAAGAAAACCTTTTTTTTTTCTGTCTTCCTTTTTCATTTCTTTTTGTTTAAATCTTTAAGAACTCAGTGGTAGAACTGTATCTGATAATGGCTTAGTGGACTTTGGGCACTACTGTCTTATGCCCAGTATTTTAAGTCAGTCATTTGCAATAGCCCTTATCAGTCCCCCTTCTCCCACCATTTCCAGACAGACCCCATTCTGAAACTCTATCTGTATTAAAAAAATGCTTGCCTGAGAAAACAGTTCTTTTAAATTTACAGACCTTAGGTTCTTAAAGCAGGAAATTTTCCAAGCACAAACCAGATTAGGATGGGAAGGGCTGTTTTTCTGAGGGCTAGCTTGTGTTCAATTCATAAATATAAAATTATTGGGACCCATCTGACAACAATTTCAATACCAGTTTAGGAGGTTAAGAAAGGGATAGATGGGGATTCAGACCACTGACTAATCATTCTGAACCCAGAAGTCCAGAGAACTTCTGAGGTTTCAAATAGATTGTATTGTGTATAATATCAAATTCTCGTACATATGAAACTCCAGTCGTCTGTCTTTGAAGATCTCAATGATGTTAAGAAGTCTGATCCTACCAGCAGAAATCAGGATTATGATTCCCAGTTCTCTCCTATAATAAAAAGATACATCCATGTTCTTTGCTATGGAAATTTGAAGGGCTTCCCAAAGTGGGTGGATAATCTTTTCATTCCCTATTGATGTTGGGCTTGGCCATGTGACTTCATTTGGCCAATGGACTGTGGGCAGTGGTGACAGTGCCAGTTCAGAGACAAGATCTTAAGAGACAGTGCATGTTTCTGCACCCACCTCTTGTATTCTGCCATCTCCATGAGAAAAACATACAGCCATTTCAGCCTGGGCCTTAGAAAGGAGACCTGAGGAGCAGACCTGAGCCCAACTGAGAGCCTCAGGTTGAACCTGGCCCCCCTGACTGCACCCAGCCAACTTGCAGACCCATGTGGGGATATATACAGGTGTGTTGGTAAGCCACTGACTAATAAGCTCCTTCACAAGCTGGCTTTCAAACTTTACTTCTTAGTATAAATCCTAATGATCAAATGACATTACAAACGGCCTCATCATCCCTATGTATTTCTAATGTTCTTTCAAAATAAATTGCTTCAAAGTCTCCAAATATAAAAATATAATTGAATCCTAGATTCAGTTATACTTAGTATTGCTTAAACATTTTGGCTCACTTAATGTGATGGATAAACCATAAGTGGACTCCCAAATTCAAAACTTGAAATCCTTTTGCTCACAAAAATAAAACTACCTTGTAGCCATTATAGAGAGAATCCCTAAACCCTAGGACAACTCAATTCTCTACCTACTCCATACCTGCGCCTGAGCTGCTGACTGTGGAGAAAGGAAGCAGGTCGAGAAATGCTGCTCTGCTGGCTAGTCTCATTTAAGATTTATTGTTACTGCTGTCATACAGTCAAACCACACTTCTGTGGTACGCTTCCTCTCTTCAAGAGGGATCGTTTCACAGAGTCTCTTCTCAGCGCTCCAGCACCTTCTCCCCTAGCTTCACTCTCAGCTGATGACTTTGCTTCTAAGTTTACTGAGGAAATAGAAGCAATCAGGAGAGGTGTGTCTTACCTTCCTACATCCAGCTCTGCCTGCCTCTGTCTTCCCTCTTATTACATCATTCCAACAGTCTCTGTGCCCATATGGGACATCTTCTCCACTGGGCACCACATCCCTGAAGCCCAGCTTGTCCTGCCTCCTTGAGAACTTTGCTTCTGCAGTCATGCCCTGTCCTTCCTGCACTGTCGATTTCCACCTCCTTAAGAGATCATTCCCATCAGCATACAAATGTGTAATGTCTCTCATATTAAACAACCTTCTCTTCATCCAAATTCTCCTCCGTTGTTATAGCTGTTTTCATTGCAAAATTTCTTCAAAACAGTTCCCTGGATTTGCTGTTTTCACGTCCTCATTCTCTCTATAACTCACTGCAGTCAGGCTTTCATCCCTCCTGCTTCAATGCAGCTATTCTCATCAGGGTTGCTAGCATCTTCTGTGCTGCCAAACTCCCGGGTCAATGGCATTTAATACTGCTGGTTACTCCTTTTCCTATGAAAACCTCTCTTCACCTGGGTTCCAGTTCTCCATCCTTTACCAGTTTCTTTCTACATTGCTGGACGCTTCCCCATCTCCCCTGCTGGCTTCATCTGATCTCTGGACCTCTCAATGTTGGAGGACCCTAGGGACAGTGTCCTTGACTTTTTAGCATACCCTTTACAGGTGATCTGGATCAGCCCCATTGGCCATCTATTTGTGGATTAATCCCAAATTTATATCTCCTCTAACTCCCAACTCACACACCTATCTGCTCACTAGTCATCTCTACTTGTATCTCTAACAAGCATCTCAAACCAGACATGTCCAAAACCCAGACTTTTAACTTCCACAACCAGCTTCTTCCCCAGCCATCTTCACCTCAATGATGGTAACTCTATTCAATCAGTTAATTCAGGCTAAAAATGTAGGTGTCATCCCTGGTACTTTGCTTTCCTTCACTCCCCATACCAATCAGCAAAACCTACTGGCTCTACCTTCACATTATCTGAAATCTGACAACTTCTCACCACTTCCCATGCCTTCTGGCTTCCTTTTGGGTTCTGCCAACGAGTGGACCAGCAGGACAGCAGAGAAAGGGACCAGAGAAAGGTCAAGGTATTTCTTCCCCACTCCCTCTTTGCTTCAGGCTTGCATCTCTAGCAGTAGCTCTATCCCCACAACACCAGAGGCACCTTCTCCATGTCCCCACTGGTACTGGGCACTCCTATGACCCTGTTTATTCCTTTCTTTGCCACTTCAGCCCTTGGGATAGTATCACCTTCCCTCTCTTGCCCTGCATCCCTCTCCATGCCTCTGTAAACAGCTCCTTCATCAGCCACTTCATTTGAATCATCATTCTTTGCCTGCCGGCACACTGATCAACATACTACCCTACATAAAATATCCTTTATCTCCACTTTTTACCCCTTTAACTATTTTTTTCAAGTACATACTATTCACTGAAATTTATTATCTTCTGTCCCCTCCTCTCTTTTCTAAAAAGTAATCTTTCCACGAACTTTTCTTTTTACTTTTCACTTTTATCCCTAGCCTCTAGAAGAATGCCTGGTATAGTGTTTCATGTAAACAGGTTGCTGGGAAAGATAATATGTTCTTAACCGCAAAAAAAGCATGTGTCAAAGAAGAATACTATGGTATGTTTCTATTGTTAAAAATCTACCTATCCAGATATAATAATTGAGCAGTAAAAAGAAACATCTGGAAGCATATACATCAAATATTAATAGTGGTTACTTCCTGGGGAGTGGATGATAGGATTTGGTTTTCTGCTTTGTACATGTCTATATAGTTTGCATTTGTAGGAGAAGCAAGCAGGACCATTGGAAGCCTACATGAAGTTTCTGGGCAAATTAGAAAAAGTCATCCCTCCACTATAGGATAGATACAGCTGCCTTGGCACCAAGAGAGCGGATTTTACCACGCTGGTACCAAATAAAGTCAATTTTCATTTAGATTAATTCAGAATTAAAATTTCCAGTTATTAAAATATCTGACAGTCTGTGAAAATGTGAGAACTCTTCTTTATGCATATAAAAACTGGATTTATAAAACAAAATGATTATAATTCTTCCAAGTTATGCTGCAGAGTCCTCAGTACTCTATTGTAGGAAAATAATTATTCCTTCACCTGTTGAGCTCACTTCTAGTGCCTGGTTTGTGTTCTTACTCTAAAAAATACTATTTAATAAAATATTCTTCTTTTGGATACATCTTGTGTAGCTGTTTTCTTAAACATTCTTTATTAAAAACATCTTTGCATCTTAAGTTTGTTTTGGCAGCTTTAAGTCACAATATACAGATCTGAATTATTTTTGTAATAACGTATTGGTTTCTTATATAAATTCCAAGGCATGTCTAAGAGTCTGTCACTGCAATCAGGATCAATTTTTTTTTCTGAGCAAACAGATAATCAGAAGGGCTTTACGATTAATTACATGTTTAAACATTTAGTAGTAAAATGTCCAGAAATTCCTTATTCTTCTAACTAAAGTCAGCCTTGAGAAATGTCCTTGGCTTCGTTAGGATTTAAGGAACATGAGGGTTGTTGGGAAATTCTTATAAGATTTTAAAAGAAACAGGAACACCATGCTATAAAATGTAGGAAAGGAACTCAATATTTTTGTGAGTAGCAAGTTTCCTCATAAAAATGGAAAAGAAATGTAACTTGATCTGCATGACTTTTTGCCAACTCTGGTTTATCTTGTTGCTTTTGTTCATTTGCTTGGAAGGTTTTGGCTGTTGGGTTCTTGGACTAAGGCCTTGAAGAACCCTGAGCTCCAGTGCTCTCGACTTGCCAGGTGGCATAGGGAAATTGCATCTTTTCATATTTGTGAATCCCGGGACAAAGGGGATTATACCACTTACTTTTTTAGAAAGTGTTTGAGAGGTTTTATGTGAAAAGCTGAACAATACTTCGAACACCATATAGCAGCTGGAGAGAATCAGAATGGGGCTGAGGGGGCGGCTTGCTCTGCTGATCTTCTATGGGGCTCTGCAGGGCTTGCCCTGCAGTCCCAAATTCAGGGCTGGCTCCCCATGTGGCTTCTGGAGCATGACTTTTTCTCCAACATCTCTCACTGCTGCTTCTTCAATTGCTTTGCTGATTCCCCTTTCTTGACCCGGCCCTGAAATGCAGGGGTTCTCCAAAGTTCTACCTTCACCCTCTTCTCATCTTGCATTACCTCTGTGCTGCAGTGGTCTTTTTCCACTTTGAAGGTTCCAACCGTATTTCCAAATATCTATCAGACATCTGTGCCTGGGTGCCCCCTAGGTACCTCAAACCCAACACTTCCAGAATTTAGCATGTCTTCCAGCCCTCCATTAAAATGCCTTTCTTTCCAGACTCCTGTTGATAAACAGTGTCACCTTTTCATAGTCTATGAAACTGGAAACGTTTTCACCTCCTTTGCCTTTCCACTTCCAATTAACGCCCAGGTCCTGTCAATGCTGTCTCAGATGACCTCTCCCTCCTCATTTCTGATAAGTAGCCATATTCCATCTACATCACCTAAAATGTTGCCAATTCCTTTCTCCTTTCTTCGTTCTGGCTTCTATTGTCCTTGTTCTGACATCATCACCTAGTGCATCAATCAACTAACTGGCCTCCTTGCCTCCTTCCCTCTTCATTCCATATGGCTGCCAGAGTTGTTTTTCTAAAACACAAATCTAATAATAACGATCGTTTGCAAAAAAGCAATGGTTGCTGCAGCATAGTCTGGCTTCAGCCTCATTTTCTGGCTTCACTGCTTCTCCCATCTACACCCTGTCATTCACATGTGCTGCTTTTTGCTCATCAAGCCACCATAAACTTCCACAGCCTCATGTTTGTCTGTCCTCCTATAATGCCCTTCCTGCCTTTTCTGCCTGGTCAAATTCTACCAGTCCCTCAAGGTCCAGCTCCATTAGAAAGACATAATAAAATATGTTTACAACATAGTAGGACTCAAATATTTTGGGGCTGAATTAAGTGAAAAAGAAGATACCAAAACTTCACAGTATGAATAAAGGGTGAGGGATTATTTCATTAGCCGAGAAGTATAACTGAACTTCAATGTGAGTCGAATGTATTGTCTATGATCCCCTTGTTCCCCCCAGGCTCCTGCCATTGGTGTGGCCTGCCTTGAACAATCTTTCCTTACATCCCTACTTAAAGAGAATTTCCATATTTTCCTACTAAAAACAACGTTGCAATGAACATATTTCATGGTCTACTTTTTCAAGTATATCTGTACTGTAAGTTCCTAAAAATGAAATTGCTGAATAAAAAGCACATGGATTAAAACATCTGATACATGTTGCCATAGTGTAGCAACTACCCTTATTCAAAGTTGTATGAAGATGTCTGGTTTCCATGCCCTCACCAATGATAGCAAACTTAGATTTTTGCCAATCTTAAAGATTAAAAAAGTGTTATTTTGGTTTACATTTCCATAATTATTAATGAGGTTTAACATCTTGTCATATGTGTATTGGTCATTGTATCTCTTTTCTTGCTTTCCCTGTTCTTATCCTTTGTTCAGTGTTCTATTTGTTTGGTCATCTTTTTCTTTACTGATTATACTTGTTCCTTGTAAATTTAGGAAACTAGCTCTTTGTTTACAGTATGGGTTTTAAACAGTTTTCCAAGTTTACCAACTGTTTTTTTCATTATTAATTTTTATTATAAATTAAAAAAAAATTTGTAGTCAAGTTTATCAATCTTCTTTATGCTTCTGAGTTTTGTGTCATTCTTAGGAAAGTCTTCTCCATTCTAAGATTGTAAATAAATAAACCCAGTTTTCTTCAAGTGTTATTATAGTTTCTTTCTTAGAGTTTAAATATTTGATCTATATGAAATTTACTTACATATAAGAAGATGAGAATTTGGCATAATTTTTTTCTCAAGTGGTTCCTAGTTATACCAGTTCCACTTATTGAATAATCTTTTCCTCACTGGTCTGAAATGTAGCTTTTATACTAAATTCTGGTATATAGTTAGGTGTATATCTCAACTCTGTAAAATTTAATTAGAGAAAATTTATGGTGCCCTAAACCACTAGTTCAGGAGCTCCAGTATTAAACCAGTGTTATTCTGGATCTAGATTGCCTAACAGGTGTAAATTTCACAATTGCAAAGTTCAGAGGTGCAAAAGATGTATCTTTACTTCTCTACAACTGAACTTAATTTAGCCCTTGAGCTTCCATGTCCATTCTGTGGCAGAACACTTAATTCAGCTAATTCAAGGTATCTCTGTCTCTCATGGATGATCTAAGCTCTGGGGGCTGGGGATGACGACAGCTTCTCTCTTATCCAGGCTTTTGTGAAGGGGATGAATCTGTTTAATAGTCATCTTCATATCTTTTCCTGGCATCTACAAAATGTAACTCAATCTCTCTGGTTCTTACCATTGCACACTGGCCAATGGGCCTCCATTTGCTAGTTCCAGGGCCCTGTGCTCTCCTTCCCCATTCCAGGACCCCTCTTAGCTTATCTGAGCCCTTTTCAGGGGGAGGCCAGGGAACCCCTGACTGCTTTTCCTGCACCACCCCGAGGTGCTGAGTCTCTATGAAGCTGTGCTCAGGCCCATCTACATGGGCATCTCTTAGCCTTTGTCACTTCTCCGCTCTAGCCTCTTGTTGGATACGGGCTTCTCCAAGAGGCTTTCAGTGTCTCTGGGTTGTACCCTGAGATGAGAGGTAGAAGTTTCCTGTGCTCTCAGGTCCCCCTAAAAACCCAGCTGGGATTTCTCTTAGAGGTTCCCACTCTAGCACCATGCGTCTGAAGCTGGAATGCGCAGGATACGGAGATGCTTTCTCAGGAATTCATATCAATTACTCACTGCCCTGCTCTCCTTTCCCAACTACCTTCTTTCCTCAAATCTGTGAGATTTTCCTCTGGTCTTGGGGAGTGGGCAGTGGCTGTTGGGGGAGGAGAAAAACGGCATAATCATCACCCTGCACTTTCCAACTCCCTTGTTGATAGTACAAACTTTGACTATATTATAAACTTTGTGTTCAGTCCACTGGATTCTGATAGTCAAAGCCAAGCTTCTGGAACCAAAACAATCTTTTGTCTCCCAAAAGGTCAATTCATACAAATCAAAATATTTTGGCTCTTAATAAGCTCAGTTCTGTTATGAATTTTAAGAGCATGTTTTGGAGCTAAGAATATGATTCTTTGTTCTTGCTGAATCGGGAAGAGTAATGGACACAAAGAAGGCTAGGAGAAGGACGCATGGGAAGAGCCTTTGTTAATATCTCAAAATTATCTGCAACACCAAGTCCTTGATCTGGCCCGTAGACTCCTGTCTCCATCCCTGTGATCACTCCACTTGTTATGGGATCTATTTCAACTAACAGCTCCCTGGGCCTCGCAGTTCCTTTCCTCTGCTCTTTCTTAGTCCCTACTGCCTTTTGAACTGGAGTCTTGCCTGGCTTCCCTCACCACCAATCCTCCCAGGGACCAGAGTCTCAGAATCTACCCTCTTTGGCTAGAGCATCATTTTGACCGCAGAGCTGTCTACCTACCAGACTTTCACCTACTCTCTCCTCTGGGAACCTCCATCTGCCTCCTGGTGCAGCTGCTGGATCTTCCCAGATCACCTCCCTACCTCACCCAGCCACTCTGCTCGACAGGAGGGTGGAGGGCACCAGAGTATTCTAGTGTGGATGGCGGGGTGTGAGGTGGCTGCAGGAGGCTGTATGTGACGAGGGCACCAAAGAGAATTACTGCAAGAAAGGCTGCAGGGACAGAAGGCGGGTCTCCAAGAACAAAGCATCATAATGTTGCTTGAAAGGTCTAGTCTGTGAGTCCTTATGGATTAGGGCTTTGATGTATTTCTGTAGTTAGTGACTCTTTTTCATGACATCACCCTCTTCCCTCCCATTTCATCTCCTACCCCTGAATATTCTTCAGGTCTAACTCCGAGTATTTAGTCATCATAGGGATTTTACTTCCTTCATACCAGGGGGTAGCCATTGTCACAGTTGTTTTTGTGCCATCAGTAGCTTGATCTTATTCTCTGGAATTGTATAAATGGCTGGGGTTTTAAAAACTCATTTTTCTCTAAAGGGAACGCTTGTACACTGTTGGTGGGAATGTAATTGGTGCAGCCACTATGGAAAACAGCATGGAGGCTCCTCGAAAAACTAAAAATAGAACTGCCATGTGACCCAGAAATTCTACTCCTGGGTATATATTAGAACACTAACTCAAAAGGATACGTGCACCCCAATGTTCATAGCAGCATTATTTACAATGGCCATGATATGGAATCAACCTAAGTGTCCATCAACAAATGAATGGATAAAGAAGATGTGGTACATATATACAATGGAACACTACTCAGCCATAAAAAAGAATGAAATAATACCATTGCAACAAAATGGATGAATCTGGAGGGTATTATGCTTAGTGAAAAAAGTCAGACAGAGAAAGTGTATGTTACCACTTAGATGCAGAATCTAAAAAATAGAACAAATGAACAAACATAACAAAACAGACACAGACTCACAGATATAAAGAACAAACTAGTAGTTACAGTGGGGAAAGGGAAGGAGGGACGGGCAAGACGAGGGCAGGGGATTAAGAGGTATAAAACTACTATGTATAAAATAAATAAGTTATAAGGATATATTGTACAGCATAAGGAATATAGCCAACATCTTATAATAACTTTAAATGGAGTATTATCTATAAAAATTCTGAATCACTGTTGTATAACTGAAATTAATATTGTAAATCACAACTACACTCAATTTAAAAAAATCATTCCTCTCTGACCACTAATTTATGTTGTTCTCTTATTTGCCTTTCAGTAAAAGACCTTTAACACAGAAGTTTTGATTTTGAAATAGTAATTAGGAAAGAAAACACTTCATATGGGGGCTGGAGATTACAGGGAAATGGCACAGTCTTCCTCCTCAGAACTACAGTCCAGTTGCTAAACAAGCAAGTTCAACAAGTTGCAATTTCTCTAGATTAATAATACTCTTTCTCAAATCCTGCCTCATGAGATTCACTGGGAAATTTTTGTCTTTTTTGCTAAGTTTAGGTTTCAATTATTTTTGGATCAGCTGCTTCTTTGATTGAAAACAAAGCAAAAGAAAGCAAACATGGAGTAGAATCTTTAAGCAAATGTGTCCTTACACTGTAAGAACATGGAACTTGCTTGAGAGCCCTGGATCACTTCAAATGCCTCCATATTTCCTATACCCAATTAAACTTCCTAGAATGTTCCCCCAGGAAGCTCTCCATATTCATCAACTTTTTGAGTAATCCAGGAACTCTTACAGCCTGATAAAGGGATTAGGTAAGAACTTTTTAGATAGGAAGATGTTTCTGTATGTCTGTTTGTTAACTGGATAATATCCCTTTTCTAAGCACTAAGCAGTTGACCTCTGACTTGGAGAAAAACAGAATAGTGGCTGTTACTCATTGATGGCTTTGGTGGGAGGAAACAACAGCTTGTGGACTTCTGATTCTGTCATCTTAACAGACTAGATACCCTGAAAAAGTCTCAATAGAAAACACCTAGAAATTGAGGGATTGAATATAACCAGTAGTCTTTAAGATATTGAGCTCTTGAACACAGGAGAAACTTCCAGACACCAACGGTGGTGAAGTGGTGCTGATACCAGCCCCAACCCTGCTTTGGAACATTTGGTGAGCTTGGTAGTCAAGAGGTTTGGGTTTCTGACATGTAGGGACAGAGGCAAGGCCTTGAACTGTGAATGGTTGGGAGGTAGAACTGAGGCTCTGCATAAGTGGAGGACTCTCAAAAGGCTAGCCACTAGAAAAAAAAGATGTCCAGGCAAAGAGAAATGACAGGAAAAATTGTCTGCTTCTGGGCTCTGAGTAGAAAAAAAGAATTCAGATCTGTATATATATATATATATATATATATATATATATATATATATATACACACACACACACTCCCACAGCATAAGCCCCACAAATAAACCTCACTAACATGAACTCAAACCAAAATTATAAACACATGACAAAGAAATAAGTTACTAAGAGTGAGAACAAATAGAAACAAGAAGCAATGTGATTAGAACCCCCCAAAAGATAATAAAAATATCACATACAAGATATTTAAAATAATTAAGGCAGTAAAACATGGACTAAACAATAAAGGAATAAGATACTATTTACAAAAACTTAGAAGATTAAAAAATAAATGAAATAGAAATCTTAGAGATGAAAATAAAAGTATTGAAATGAAAACTTGGTGTATAGGATAAGCAGCTGGGTAGACACCATTGGAGGAAGAATGAGTGCACTTGGAGATAAATCTAAAGAGATTATATATAATGTAGTACAAAGAGACAAAAAATGTGAGAGATGAATTAAAACGTATGGAAGATAAAATGTGTAGGTCAAATATACATTTAGAAGGTGTTTCATTCCATTCCTAGGTGTTTTACCCAAAGGACATGAAAACATATGTCACACACACAAAAACGTGACAAGAATGTTCACAGCAGCTTTACTTGCAATAGCTGAAAACTGGAAGCAACTCAAATGTCCATCTGCTGGAGAGTGGATAAACAAATGTTGGTATATTTGTATAATGAAATTGTACTCAGTAATAAAAAGGAATGAACTATTTACTGACACACATAGTCACATGAATGAATCTTAAAAATATGGTGAGAGAGGAAGCTAGACACAAAGGAATACAGACTGCATGATCCCATTCATGTGAAGTTATGAAATAGACTAATCTATGGTGGTTGCTGCTACGGAGGAACATGAAGAACTTTCTGGGGTGACAGTAATATGTTATAGCTTGTTTTGGGTGTTGATATTGTGGGCTCATACAATTGTCAAAACTCATAAATGAAACAGTTATGATGTGTAAATTTTATTGTATGTAAATTATATCTCAGTAAAAAATTTAAAATCTAGAGAGGAAGAAAACAATAGAAAAGATCAATGAAACTAAACACTGGTTCTTTGAAAAGATAAACGAAATTGATAAACCTTTAGTTAGACTCATCAAGAAAAACAGGGAGAGGAGACCTTCATGATGGCAGAAGAGTAAGACACGGAGATCACTTTCCTCCCCACAAATACATCAGAAATACATCTACACATGGAACAACTACAGAACACCTACTGAACGCTGGCAGAAGACCTCAAACCTCCCAAAAGGCAAGAAACTCCCCACGTACCTGGGTAGGGCAAAAGAAAAAAGAAAAAACAGAGACAAAATAATAGGGATGGGACCTGCACCAGTGGGAGGGAGCTGTGAAGGAGGAAAGGTTCCCACACACTAGGAAGCCCCTTCGTGGGTGGAGACTGCGGGTGGCGGAGGGGGGAGCTTTGAAGCCGCGGAGGAGAGCGCAGCAACAGGGGTGCGGAGGGCAAAGCAGAGAGATTCCCACACAGAGGATTGGTGCTGCCGGCACTCACCAGCCCGAAAGGCTTGTCTGCTCACCCGCCGGGGCAGGCGGGGCTGGGAGCCGAGGCTCGTGCTTCGGTCGGAGCACCGGGAGAGGACTGGGGTTGGCTGCATGAACAGAGGCTGAAGGAGGCTAGTGCACCACAGCTAGCCGGGAGGGAGTCCGGGAAAAAGTCTGGAGCTGCTGAAGAGGCAAGAGACCATTGTTTCGGGGTGCACAAGGAGAGGGGATTCAGAACACCGCCTAAACAAGCTCCAGAGATGGGCGCGAGCCGTGGCTATCAGCATGGACACCAGAGACGGGCATGGGACGCTAAGGCTGCTGCTGCTGCAGCCACCAAGATGCCTGTGTGCGAGCCCAGGTCACTCTCCACACCTCCCCTCCTGGGAGCCTGTGCAGCCCGCCACCGCCAGGGTCCCGTGATCCAGGGACAACTTCCCCGAGAGAACACACAGCGTGCCTCAGGCTGGTGCGACGTCATGCTGGCCTCTGCCGCCGTAGGCTCGCCCCGCATTCCATACCCCTTCCTCCCCCAGGCCTGAGTGAGCCAGAGCCCCCAAATCAGCCACTGCTTTAACCCCATGTGAAGAACACATGCCCTCAGGGGACCTACATTCAGAGACGGGGCCAAGTCCAAAGCTGAACCCCAGAAGCTGTGCCAACAAAAAAGAATGGGAAATCTCTCCCAGCAGCCTCAGGAGCAGCGGATTAAATCTCCACAATCAACTTGATGTACCCTGCAACTGTGGAATACATGAATAGACAATGAATCATCCCAAAATTGAGGCGGTGGACTTTGGGAGCAACAATATATATATATATTTTTCCTTTTTCTCTTTTTGTGAGTGTGTATGTGTATGTTTCTTTGTGTGATTTTGTCTGTATAGCTTTGCTTTTACCATTTGTCCTAGGGTTCTGTCTGGCCATTTATTTTTTGTAGTATAGTTTTTAGTGCTAGTTATCATTGGTGGATTTGTTTTTTGGTTTGGTTGCTCTCTTCTTTCTTTTTATTTTCTTTTTTTGCTGTTTTTTAATACTTTTAAATTTTTTTATTTTTAATAATTATTTTTTATTTTAATAACTTACCCCTTTCTCCCTTTCTTCCTTTCTTTCCTTCCTTCTTTCCTTCTTTCTTTCCTTCCTTCCTTCCTTCTTGCCTTCTGTCTTTCTTGCCTTCTTTCTTTCTTGCCTTCTTTCTTTCTTGCCTTCTTTCTTCCTTCTTTCCTTCCTTCCTTCCTTCCCTCCTTCTTTCTCCCTTTTCTTCTGAGCCGTGTGGCTGACAGGGTCTTGGTGCTCCGACTGGGTGTCAGACCTGTGCCTCTGAGGTGGGAGAGCCGAGATCAGGACATTGGTCCACCAGAGACCTCCAAGCTCTATGTAATATCAAACAGCAAAAGCTCTCCCACAGAGCTCCATTGCAACTCTAAGACCCAGCGCCACTCAATGACCAGCAAGCTACAGTGCTGGACACCCTATGCCAAACAACTAGCAAGACAGGAATGCAACCCCACCCATTAGCAGAGAGGCTGCCTAAAATCATAATAAGGGCACAGACACCCCAAAACACACCACCCGATGCAGACCTGCCCACCAGAAACACAATATCCAGCCTCATCCACCAGAACACAGGCACTAGTCCCTTCCACCTACACAACCCACTGAACCAACATTAGCCACTGGGGGCAGACACCAAAAACAATGGGAACTACGAACCTGCAGTCTGCAAAAAGGAGACCGCAAACATAGTAAGTTAAGCAAAATTAGGAGACACAGAAATACATAGCAGATGAAGGAGCAAGGTAAAAACCCACCAGAACAAACAAATGAAGAGGAAATAGGCAGCCTAACTGGAAAAGAATTCAGAGTAATGATAGTAAAGATGATCCAAAATTTTGGAAATAGAATGGAGAAAATACAAGAAACTTTTAACAAGGACCTAGAAGAACTAAAGAGCAAACGAACAATGATGAACAACACAATAAATGAAATTAAAAATTCTCTAGAAGGAATCAAGAGCAGAATAACTGAGGCAGAAGAATGGATAAGTGACCTGGAAGATAAAATAGTGGAAATAACTACTGCAGAGCAGAATAAAGGAAAAAGAATGAAATAATTGAGGACAGTCTCAGAGACCTCTGGGACAACATTAAACGCACCAACATTCGAATTATAGGGGTCCCCGAAGAAGAGAAAAAGAAAGGGACTGAGAAAATATTTGAAGAGATTATAGTTGAAAACTTCCCTAATATGGGAAAGGAAATAGTTAATCAAGTCCAGGAAGTACAGAGAGTACCATACAGGATAAATCCAAGGAGAAACATGCCAAGACACATATTAATCAAACTAAGAAAAAATATTAAAAACAGCAAGGGAAAAATAACAAATGACATACAAGGGAATCCCCATAAGGTTAACAGCTGATCTTTCAGCAGAAACTCTGCAAGCCAGAAGGGAGTGGCAGGACATATTTAAAGTAATGAAAGGGAAAAACCTAAAAGATTACTCTAGCCAGCAAGGATCTCATTCAGATTCTATGGAGAAATTAAAAACATTACAGACAAGCAAAAGCTAAGAGAATTCAGTACCACCAAGCCAGTTTTACAACAGATGCTAAAGGATCTTCTCTAGGCAGGAAACACAAGAGAAGGAAAAGACCTACAATAACAAACCCCAAACAATTATGAAAATGGTAATAGGAACATATATATCGATAATTACCTTAAATGTAAATGGATTAAATGCGCCAACCAAAAGACATAGACTGGCTGAATGGATACAAAAACAAGACCCATACATATGCTGTCTACAAGAGACTCACTTCAGACCTAGGGACACATACAGACTGAAAGTAAGGGGATGGAAAAAGATATTCCATGCAAATGGAAATCAAAAGAAAGCTGGAGTAGCAATTCTCATATCAGACAAAATAGACTTTAAAATAAAGACTATTACAAGAGACAAAGAAGGACACTACATAATGATCAAGGGATCAATCCAAGAAAAAGATACAACAATTGTAAATATTTATGCATCCAACATAGGAGCACATCAATACATAAGGCAAATGCTAACAGCTATACAAGGGGAAATTAACAGTAACACAGTCATATTAGGGGACTTTAACACCCCACTTTTACCAATGGACACATCATCCAAAATGAAAATAAATAAGGAAACACAAGCTTTAAATGATACATTAAACAAGATGGACTTAACTGATAGTTATAGGACATTCCATCCAAAAACAACAGAATACACTTCCTTCTCAAGTGTGCACGGAACATTCTCCAGGATAGATCATATCTTGGGTCACAAATCAAGCGTTGGTAAATTTAAGAAAATTGAAATCGTATCAAGTATCATTTCCGACCACAACACTATGAGACTAGATATCAATTACAGAAAAAAAACTGTAAAAAATACAAACACATGGAGGGTAAATAATATACTACTTCATAACCAAGGGATCACTGAAGAAATCAAAGAGGAAATAAAAAAATACCTAGAAACAAATGACAATGAAAACATGAAGACCCAAAACCTATGGGATGCAGCAAAAGCAGTTCTAAGAGGGAAGTTCATAGCAATACAATCCTAACTCAAGAAACAAGAAACATCTCAAATAAACAACCTAACCTTACACCTAAAGCAATTAGAGAACGAAGAACAAAAAAATCCCCAAAGTTAGCAGAAGGAAAGAAATCGTAAAGATCAGATCAGAAATAAATGAAAAAGAAATGAAGGAAACAACAGCAAAGATCAATAAAACTAAAATCTGGTTCTTTGAGAAGATAAACAAAATTGACAAACCATTAGCCAGACTCATCAAGAAAAAAAGGGAGAAGACTCAAATCAATAGGATTAGAAATGAAAAAGTAGAAGTAACTGACACTGCAGAAATACAAAGGATCATGAGACATTACTAAAAGAAACTCTATGCCAATAAAATAGAAAACCTGGAAGAAATGGACAAATTCTTAGAAAAGCACAACCTTCAAGACTGAACCAGGAAGAAACAGAAAATATAAATAGACCAATCACAAGCACAGAAATTGAGACTGTGATTAAAAATCTTCCAACAAACAAAAGCCCAGGACCAGATGGCTTCACAGGCAAATTCGAACAAACATTTAGAGAAGAGCTAACACCTATCCTTCTCAAACTCTTCCAAAATATAGCAGAGGGAGGAACACTCCCAAACTCATTCTATGAGGCCACCATCACTGTGAGACCAAAGCCAGACAAAGATGTCACAAAGAAAGAAAACTACAGGCCAATATCACTGATGAACATAGATGCAAAAATCCTCAACAAAATACTAGCAAACAGAATCCAACAGCACATTAAAAGGATCAAACACCATGATAAAGTGGGGTTTATCCCAGGAATGCAAGCCTTCTTCAATATACACAAATCAAACAATGTGATGCACCATATTAACAAATTGAAGGAGAAAAAGCATATGATCATCTCAACAGATTCAGAGAAAGCTTTCGACAAAATTCAACACCCATTTATGATAAAAACTCTCTAGAAAGTAGGCATAGAAGGAACTTGCCTCAACATAATAAAGGCCATATATGACAAACCCACAGCCAACACTGTTCTCAATGGTGAAAAACTGAAACCATTTCCACTAAGATCAGGAACAAGACAAACTGTCCACTCTCACCATTATTATTCAACATAGTTTTGGAAGTTTTAGCCACAGTAATCAGAGAAGAAAAAGAAATAAAAGGAATACAAATTGGAAAAGAAGAAGTAAAGCTGTCACTTTTTGCAGATGACATGATACTATACATAGAGAATCCTAAAGATTCTACCAGAAAACTACTGGAGCTAATCAATGAATTTGCTAAAGTAGCAGGATACAAAATTAATGCACAGAAATCTCTTGCATTCCTATATACTAATGATGAAAAATATGAAAGAGAAATTAAGGAAACACTCCCATTTACCATTGCAACAAAAAGAATAAAATATGTAGGAATTAACCTACCTAAGGGGACAAAAGACCTGTATGCAGAAAACTATAAGATACTGATGAAAGAAATCAAAGATGATACAAACAGATGGAGAGATTTACCATGTTCTTGGATTGGAAGAATCAACATTGTGAAAATGACTCTACTACCCAAAGCAATCTACAGATTCAATGCAATCCCTATCAAACTACCACTGGCATTTTTCACAGAACTAGAACAAAAAATTTCACAATATGTATGGAAACATAAAAGACCCCGAATAGCCAAAGCAATCTTGAGAAAGAAAAACAGAGCTGGAGGAATCAGGCTCCCTGACATCAGACTATACTACAAAGCTACAGTAATCAAGACAGTATGGAAGAGGCACAAAAACAGAAATATAGATCAAAGGAACAGGATAGAAAGCCCAGAGATAAACCCACGCACATATGGTCATCTCATTTTTGATAAAGGAGGAAAGAATATACAATGGAGAATAGACAGGCTCTTCAATAAGTGGTGCCTGCAAAACTGGACAGCTACATGTAAAAGAATGAAATTAGAACCCTCCCTAACACCATACACTAAAATAAACTCAAAATGAATTAAAGACCTAAATGTAAGGCTAGACACTATAAAACTCTTAGAGGAAAACATAGGCAGAACACTCTATGACATAAATCACAGGAAGATCCTTTTTGACCCACCTCCTAGAGAAATGGAAATAAAAACAAAAATAAACAAAGGGGACCTAATGAAACCTAAAAGCTTTTGCACAGTAAAAGAAACCATAAACAAGATGAAAAGACAGCCCTCAGAATGGGAGAAAATATTTGCAAATGAAGCAACTGACAAAGGATTAATCTCCAAAATATAAAAGCAGCTCAATATCAAAAAGAAAACAACCCAATCCGAAAATGGGCAGAAGACCTAAACAGACATTTCTCCAAAGAAGATACACAGATTGCCAACAAACACATGAAAGAATGCTCAACATCCCTAATCATTAGAGAAATGCAAATCAAAACTACAGTGAGGTATCACCTCACACCAGTTAGAATGGCCATTATCAAAAAATCTAGAAACAATAAATGCTGGAGAGGGTGTGGAGAAAAGGGAACCCTCCTGCACTGTTGGTGTGAATGTAAATTGATATAGCCACTATGGAGAACAGTATGGAGGTTCCTTAAAAAATTAAAAATAGAACTACCATACGACCCAGCAATCCCACTACTGGGCACCTACCCTGAGAAAACCATAATTGAAAAAGAGTCATGTACTACAATGTTCATTGCAGCTCTATTTACAATAACCAGGACATGGAAGCAACCTAAGTGTCCATTGACAAATGAATGGATAAAGATGTGGCACATATATACAGTGGAATATTACTCAGCCATAAAACGAAATGAAATTGAGTTTTGTAGTGAGGTGGGTGGACCTAGAGTCTGTGATACAGAGTGAAGTAAGTCAGAAAGAGAAAAACAAATTCTGTATGCTAACACACACATATATATATAGAATCTAAAAAAAAAAAAAAAGGTTCTGTAGAACCTAGGGGCAGCACAGGAATAAAGACGCAGACGTAGAGAATGGACTTCAGGACATGGGGATGCAGAAGGGTAAAATGGGACGAAGTGAGAGAGTGGCAAGGACTTATATATACTACCAAATGTAAAATAGATAGCTAGTGGGAAGCAGCCGCATAGCACAGGGAGATCAGCTCAGTACTTTGTGACCACCTAGAGGGGTGGGATAAGGAGGGTAGGAGGGAGAAGAAAGAAGGAGGAGATAAGGGGGTATATGTATATGTATATCTGATTCACTTTGTTATAAAGCAGAAACTAACCCACCATTGTAAAGCAATTATACTCCAATAAAAATGTTAAAAGAAAAATGAAAAAAAGGGAGAGGGCTCAAATCAATAAAATTAGAAATGAAAAAGTTACAACTGACACCACAGAAATACAAAGGATCATAATACAAGCAACTATATGCCAATAAAATGGACAATGGAGAAGAAATGGACAAATTCTTAGAAAGGTACAACCTTCCATGACTGAACCAGGAAGAAATAGAAAATATTAAGAGACCATTCACAAGTAATGAAATTGAAACAGTGATTTAAAAAAATCCCAACAAACAATAGTTCAGGACCAGATGGCTCCAGAGGCGAATTCTATAAAACATTTAGAGAAGAGCTATCACCTATCCTGAAACTGTTCAAAAAAACTGCAGAGGAAGGAACACTCTTAACCTCATTCTACGAGGCCACCATCACCCTGATACCAAAACCAGACAAAGATACCACAAAAAAAGAAAATTACAGGCCAATATCACTGATGAACATAGATGCAAAATACTCAACAAAATACTAATAAACAAAATTCAACACCACATTAAAAAGATCATACACCATGATCAAGTGGGATTTATCCCAGTGATGCAAGGATTCTTCAGTACCTGCGAATCAATCAGTGTGATACACCAGATTAACAAATCAAAGAATAAAAACAATATGATCATCTCAATAGATGCAGAAAAAGCTTTTGACAAAATTCAACACCCATTTATGATAAAAACCCTCCAGAAAGTGGGAAGAGAGGGACCTTACCTCAACATAATAAAGGCCATATGCAAAAAACCCACAGCTAACATCATTCTCAACGGTGAAAAGCTGAAAGCATTTCCTCTAAGATCAGGAGCAAGACAAGGATGTCCACTCTTGCCACTTTTATTCAGCATAGTTTTGGAAGTCCTAGCCATGGCAATCAGAGAAGAAAAAGAAACAAAAGGAATCCAAGTAGGAAAAGAAGAGGTAAAACTGTCACTGTCTGCAGATAATATGATATCATACATAGAATGCTACCAGGAAACTAGAGCTCATCAATGAATTTGGTAAAGTTGCAGGATACAAAATTAAGACAGAAATCTATTGCATTCCTTTACACTAACAATGAAAGACCAGAAAGAGAAATTAAGGAAACAATCCCATTTACCATCGCATCAAGAAGAATAAAATACCTAGGAATAAATCCACCTAAGGAGGCAAAAGACCTGTACTCTGAAAACTAAGACGCTGATGAAAGAAACTGAAGATGACCCAAACACATGGAAAGATATACCATGTACTTGGATTGGAAGAATCAATATCGTCAAAATGACTATTACTACCCAAGGCAACCTAAAGATTCAATGCAATACGTATCAAATTATCAATGGCATTTTTCACAGAATTAATTAGAACAAAAATTTTAAAATATGTATGGAAACACAAAAGTCCCTGACAGCCAAAGCAATCCCGAGAAAGAAAAATGGAGCTGGAGGAATCAGGCTCCCTGGCTTCAGACTATACTACAAAGCTACAGTAATCAAGACAGTATGCTATGGGCACAAAAACAGAAATATAGATCAATGGAACAGGATAGAAAGCCCAGAAATAAACCCATGCACCTTTGGTCAATTAATCTACAACAAAGGAAGCAAGTATATACCATGGAGAAAAGACAGCCTCTTCAATAAGTGGTACTGGGAAAATTGGACAGCTACATATAAAAGAATGAAATTAGAACATTCTCTAACACCATACAGAAAAATAAACTCAAAATGGATTAAAGACCTAAATGTAAGGCCAGATACTATAAAACTTTTAGAGGAAAACATAGGCAGAACACTCTTTGACAAATCTCAGCAGTATCTTTTTGCATCCACATCCTAGAGTAATGAAAATAAAAACAAAAATAAACAAATGGGAGCTAATGAAACTTAAAAGCTTTTGCACAGCAAAGGAAGCCATAAACAGAACGAAAAGAGAAGCCACAGAATAGGAGAAAATATTTGCAAGTGAAGCAACTGACAAGGGATTAATCTCCAAAATATACAAATAGCTTATGCAGCTCTGTATCAGAAAAAACAAATAATCCAATCAAAAAATGTGCAGAAGATCTAAATAGACATTTCACCAAAGAAGACATACAGATGGCCAAAAAGCACATGAACAGATGCTCAACATCACTAATTATTAGAGAAATGCAAGTCAAAACTACACTGAGGTTGGGGATTCCCTTGCGGTCCAGTGGTTAGGACTCAACAATTTCACTGCCGCTGCCCGGGTTGAATCCCTGGTCGGGGAACTAAGATGCAAGCTGCATGGTGGAAAACAAACAAACTATCAATACAATGAGGTATCACCTCATACCGGTCAGAATGGCCATCATCAAAAAGTCTACAAATAATATATGCTGGAGAAGGTGTGGAGAAAAGGGAACCCTCCTACACTGTTGGTGGGAATGTAAATTTGCACAACCACTATGGAGAACAGTATGAAGTTTCCTTAAAAAACTAAAAACACAGCTACCATATGATCCAGCAATCCCATTCCTGGGCATATATCCAGAGAAAACCATAATTCGAAAAGATATAAGCACCCCAATGTTCACTGCAGCACTATTTACAATAGCCAAGACATGGAAGCAACCTAGATGTCCATTGACAGAGGAATGGATAAAGAAGATGTGGCACATATATACAATGGAATATTAGTCAGCCATAAAAAGGAATGAAATAATGCCATTTGCAGCAATGTGGATGGACCTAGAGATTACTGTACTAAGTGAAATAAGTCAGAAGGAGAAAGACAAAATATCATATATCACTTGTATGTGGAATCTAAAAAAATTGATACAAATGAACCTATTTACAAAACAGAAACAGACTCACAGACTTCAAAATCAAATTTATGATTACCAAAGGTGAAACATGGGGGGGGGGAGGAATAAATTAGGAGTTTGGGATTAACATATACACACTACTATATATAAAACAGATAATCAAAAAGGACCCACTATATGGCACAGGGAACCCTACTCAGTATTCTGTAATAACCTATATGGGAAAAGGATCTGAAAAAGAATTGGATATATGTAATGAATAACTGAATCACTTAGCTGTACGCCTGAAACTAACACAAGATTGTAAATCAACTATACTCCAATATAAAATAAAAATTAAAAAATAAAATCATACATCAAATTTCAATAATATTTTACTATAATTAAATCAGTTATACTTCTCTCCTTAATTCGAGAGCCTTTTATTTTATGCCCCTGCTAGTGTTTTGTCATTATAATACTTAAAAATAAAGAGTGTTATGTGACCAAAAATGTTTGGGAAATTCTGCACTAAACCATGTGCTTCTTGGGAGAGTATTCTGGGAAATGAATTCTGAAAAGATAAGTGGTATCCAACAACAGGTGGCCTGGATGTCATACAATGAAAATCAGTAAAAGATTTTAACAAGGGAAGTTCATGAATAGATTTTTTGTAATGATAAGTCAACTGGTACTATGGGAAATTAATTATAGAAGGAGTTTTGCATCAATGTTACCCATAACTATTATGCATTTTATGTAATCTCTAATCAAATCCATTATATAAAAGAAAAATATTAAAAATTAAAAAGTGTAAAAAGAGAAACCAGCTAGGATACATCCCTGGAAAATGTAAAGAGTCCCTAAAAGTTCATGTGAAAAGACAACTTAATAGAGGAATGTGCAAAAAGTGTAAACAGAAATTTCAAAGAAGAGAAAATCTGTAGAGCCAATAAGTACATGGAAAGTGTATAATCTCCCCAATCACCACTTTGGCACCTATGAGATATAGCAAAACTTTAAGTCTGAAACAATTCCAGAATGCTGAGAAGGATGTGAGCAATGGACACCCTCATATACTGCAAGTGAGAGTTTAAATTGATAATGATTTTGGAGAATAATTTGGAAATATTTAGCAAACATAAAATCCAATCTAGCAATTCTTCTCTTGGATATATCTTCTAGCAGCAGTTCTTAAAATTTCTGGCCCCAGGACCTTTCTTCTTTAAAAAAATATTTATTTATTTATTTTTTTTAAAAATTATTTATTTATTTACTGGCTGTGTTGGGTGTCGGGTCTTAGTGGCCCTTCGTTGTGGTGTGTGGGCTTCTCTCTTGCTGTGGCACGGGCTCTAGAGTGCGTGGGCTCCATAGTTGCACCACTCAGGCTCTCTAGTTGTGGTGTGCAGGCTTAGTTGCCCCGTGGCATGTGGGATCTTAGTTCCCTGACCAGGGGTCTAACTGGCGTCCCCTGCATTGCAAGATGGATTCTTAATCACTGGACCACCAGGGAAGTCCCCCCAGGAACTTTTTAAACCTTGAACAATCATTGAGGATACCAAAGATCTTTTGTTTATGTGAGTGATGTCTATCAGTATTTACTGTATTAGAAAATAACGTTGAGAAATTTAAAAATACATTTATTAAGTCATTTAAAAAGTAACAAGCCCATTCCATGTTAATATGAATAACATTTTTACAAAATAATTATATTTTCCAAAACAAAAATTTTAGTGATAAGAGTGGCATTATTTTACATTTCTGCAAATATCTTTAGGTCTAGCTTAATAGAAGACAGCTGGTGTTTGTTTCTGTATTCAGTCTGTAGTAGTATATTGTTTTGATTGAAGTATATGAAGAAAATAGACTCACAAAGAGATGGAATCAGAAAAGGGAGGAGTATTACAGTAGCCTTTTCAGATAATTGTGGCTCTTCTTGATACTATATTCCAAACTTAACAAGTGGTAGTTTTTTAAAGGTCAGTTGAAATTAGGAATTTGAAACATTATCAATGAACTTTTTATAATCTATTAAAATATATAGTCTATCTTGTACTTTGGAAGGATTTTTTTACCCATAGGTCATTTTGTAATATTTTGTATTGGTCATTTAGAAAATATTGGTTTACCAAGTTATACAGATTTTCTAAGTGTTGATGTATTTAATTCCATTATACAACATAAAAAAAAATCACCGTTCATTTCATCAGATAAATCTTGAAATACTGAGAAGCTGTTAAGGTTACAACTGGATTCAAGTTTCAAAAATTCAAATTTTTGCTTGAAAACTCATGTCATTAATTTTGATAAAATGTCTGTCCAATACCTAAGACTGAAATAATCACGGTTTGTCTGCCAGTTGTTCTTTCAAATAAAAAATATTCCATGAAGAAAAATTATGGTTAATGTTGCAACTCAATTGTACAAGTGCTTTTCCTTGAGACACTATTGCACTCGGACACACAACAGAAGTACTTTGTGCTTACTTGTGACATACAGAACACTAAATAGATGAGGATGTAAGAGTTGACATTTAATAAACTAATATTCTTAAGTGGTTTTTTTAAAACCCCTAGTGTACAGTAGTAAAGAATACAATGACTGCTAGTGGTGTCACTGCCTTGGTTTGTGTAAGGCGCCAGTCATGTTGCCTACCATTGCTTTTACACCAGCAAATCTCAACACAATGGAAAAGGTAAATATATCTCTGTGTTATTATGAAACTGGTTTTGACCTCATGCATTGCCTGAAAGGGTCTTGGGCCCATCAGGGGTCTATGGACCATACTTTGAGAATCATCAGCCAAATAAGTATTTGACTTTGCACACAAAAACTCGATATGTTCATATTTTTTGTCATTGCAAAGACCAGAAACAACCATCACCCAGAAGGATAAAAAAGTGAAACAATATGCAAGGGAATAATATATAGCACTGAAAATCGACTAGAGATAAAATATATCAAGATAGATAAGTCTCACAAACGTGAGACTTAAAAATAGAGAAAGATTCACGCAGTATCACACCATTTATGTAAAGTTTAAATATATAGAGTATAAAACAATGCTATGGTTATATATATATGTAGCAAACGTGTAGAAATGCATTGGAATGATAATTACCAAATTCAGGACAGTAGTTACCTGTGTAAGGTAGGGAATGAATTACATTTGGGGAGGAGATACATAGAGAGTTTCAAATCCATTTGCAACGCTTCCTTCATAAGTAGTGGTTGTAAGAGGTTCATTTTATTATTCTTTATAGGCCTTCCTATTTTGAATAATTTCATAATAAATAATAGCCTACCTACAATCACATCCTTTCAAATACTTGCTGTGGAGTTAAGCAGTCGTATAGGTGAAACATTACTATTGAAACTGCGACATGCAGATATATAGGCATAACTCAGAGATATTGCGTGTTTGATTCCAGACCACCACAACAAAACATTATTTTGCAATACTGCAATAAAGTGAGTCTCAAGAAATTTTTGGTTTCCCAATGCATGTAAAAAGTTATATTTACACTATACTGTAGTCTATTGAGTGTGCAATAGCATTAAGTCTAAAAAAACAACATACATACCTTAACTAAGGAATACTTTATTGCTAAAAAGTGCTAACCGTCATCTGAGCCTTCAGCAAGTTGTAATCTTTTTGCTGGCGGAGGGTCTTGCCTTGATGTTGATGCTGCTGACTGATCAGGGTGGTGGCTGCTGAAGGGTGGGTGGCTGTGACGATTCCTTGAAATAAGACAATGATGTTTGACGCATCAATTGATTCTTCCTTTCATGAACCACTTCTCTGTAGCCTGCAATGCTGTTCAATACCATTGTTACCCACAGCAGAACTTTCAGAATTGGGAGTCAATCCTCTCACACCCTGCCGCTGCTATATCAACTAAGTTTATGTAATGTTTTAAAACTTTTGTTGTTATCTCAACAATCTTCATAGCATCTTTACCAGGAGTAGATTCCATCTCAAGAAACCACTTTCTTTGCTCAACCATAAGAAACTCCTCATCAATTAAAGTTTTATCATGAGATTGCAGCAATTCAGTCACAACTTCAGGTCTCACTTCCAATTTTAGTTCTCTTGCTATTTCCACCACATCTGCAGTTACTTCCTCCCCTGAAGTCTTGAACCCCTCAAAGTCATCCATGAGGGTTGGAATCAACTTCTTCCAAACTCCTGTTAATATTGTTATTTTGACATCTTCCCATGAATCATGAATGTTCTTAATGGCATGTAGAATGATTAATCTTTTCCAGAAGGTTTTCAATTAGCTTTGCTCAGATCCATCACAGGAATCACTATGTATGGCAGCTATAGCACTATAAAATGTATTTTTTAACTGTTAAGTCTTGAAAGCCAAAATTATTCCTTGATTCATGGGCTGCAGAATGGATGTTGTGTTTGCAAGCATGAATAAATCTCATTGTACATCTCCATCAGAGCTCATGGGTGACCAGGTGCGTTATCAGTGAGCAGTAATATTTTGAAAGGGTTTTTTTTTCTGAGCCGTAAGTCTCAACAGTGGGCTTAAAATATTCAGTAAATCATGTTGTTAACAGATGTGCTGTCATCTAGGTTTTATTTTTCCATTTATAGAGCAGAGGCAGAGTAGATTTAGCATAATTCTTAAGGGCCCTAGGATTTTCAGAATGGTAAATGAGCACTGGCTTCAATTTAAAATCACCAGCTGCATTAGCCCCTAACAAGAGAGTCAGCCTGTCCTTTGAAGCCAGGCATTGATTTCTCCTCTCAAGCTATGAAAGTCCTAGATGGCATCTCTTTCCTACATAAGGCTGTTTTGTTTACACTGAAGATCTGTTGTTTAGTGTAGCCACCTCCATTCAGCACTTACTGCTTCACCTTGCACTTTTATGTCGTGGAGATGGCTTCTTTCCTTAAACCTCATTAACCAACCTCTGTTAGATTTCTTCTGCAGCTTCTTGGTCTCTCTCAGCCTTCACAGAATTGAGGAGAATTAGGGCCTTGCTCAGGGTTAGGTATGGCTTAAGGGAATGTTGTGGTTGGTGTGATCTTCTGTCCAGACCATTACTACTTTCTTCATATCAGCAATGAGGCTGTTTTTCTTTCTTATCATTCATGTGTTCACTGGAGTAGCACTTTTAATTTCCTTCAAGAACTTTTCCTTTGCATTTATTTACAATTTGCCTGTTTGGTGCAAGAGGCCTAGCTTTTGGCCTGCCTCAGCTGTTGACATGCCTTCCTCACTAAGCTTAGTCATTTTTAGTGTTTGATTTACAGTGAGAGATGTGTGACTCTTTCACTTGAACACTTAGAGGTCATTGTAGGGTTACAGTTGGCTGAATTTCAATATTATTGTGCCTCAGGGAATAGGGAGGCCCAAGGAGAGGGAGAGAGATGGGGAAAGGCTGGTCGGCAGAGCAGTCAGAACACAAGCAACATTTATCAATTAAGTTTGCGTCTGATACAGGCATAGTCTGTGGTGCCCCCAAACAATTACAATAGTAACAAAGATCACTGATCACAGATGACCATTACAAATATAATAATGAAAAAGTTTGAAATACTGCAAGCATTACCAAAATGGGACAAAGTCAGGAAGCGAGCAAATGCTGTTGAAAAAATGACTTGCTTGATGCAGGGTTGCCACAGACCTTCAATTTATAAAGAAATGCAGTATTTGCGAAGCACAATAAGGTGAAGTGCAATAAAACGGGTACACCTGTAAAGTGTACAAACTTCACAGTAATGGTGTCCTTCTCCCTAATAACGCCAAAAAGATATACAGCTATATGGGGCTGCCTGTTTTCCTTAGCGGTAAGGACCACTCAAGCTCACTATTTAAATAGATTACCTTCAAGTCATTCCTTCTCATTTACAGAAAGCATCTCTCCATCTCTCCTTGCAGGTATAAACCAAAAGTGTCTGCTCCCACAGCAATCCAGACAGTTTAGTGGCTTCAGTTTTCAGCATTCTCAGCAGCCACAGCTCTGTGGCATCTGCTGTTTTAATTCCATCTTCAGGGGGCTCCTTGCCCTCTTGAACTTTGTAATTGAAGTGGAAGTACTTTGCTCTGCTACCGTCACTGTAACCTCAGCAGCCTTTGAACTTTCACCTTACTCAACACTGCCACCCCAAGCCTGTCCTTTCCAGGGATTTGAAAGGTAGAGCAAACTGCCTGGGCTTAGTTAGTGGTAACAGACACCAAAATAATCGTAATTTGCATAATGGCCTTTTCATTTTGGGAGACAACCTCAAGAGCAGGGCAACTGGTGAGGCCTTATCCCAAGTTACATTAGTCTCTTGATGTATTTAGCGACATTCCTTTTTTTTTGGCCGTACGCGGACCTCTCACTGTTGTGGCCTCTCCCGTTGCGGAGCACAGGCTCCGGACGCACAGGCTCAGCGGCCATGGCTCACGGGCCCAGTCGCTCCGCGGCATGTGGGATCTTCCCGGACCGGGGCACGAACCTGTGTCCCCTGCATCGGCAGGTGGACTCTCAACCACTGTGCCACCAGGGAAGCCTGCGACATTCCTTTTTAATGTATAATTCATTTTCTTGTTTTTTTCCTGTTGATTGTGGTCTCCAAGATGAATGCAGTTTTAATGCCTTCATCCAAATCAGGGGATAATTTCCCTAGGAGGGCTTTAACCACTCCAGAGATTTTCTGTCCAGGTGGGATATGCTTCCATTCGTCCTAAAAAAGTGTCCACACAAACACTAGCAGGTTATCTGAAACTTCTTGCAGTCTAAGGCATGTGAGTAAAGTCTATTTTTCAGTCCTTGGTGGGACAGGTTCCTCTGTGTAGAGTTCCCATCTGGGGAGGTCTGACAGCAGTCTTTGGGTTATTTTTCAAGACCTTGGGGGAAAGAGCTGTCTCCTTTTCTGGGGTTTTCATGAGCGCCATCTGTAGGCTTAAAGCATGTTCTGGTGAGACTCTGATGTCAAGCTATTCTGGTGAAAAACTTCAGGGTGAGGTCATCAGGAAGTTAATCAGCTCATTCCCCACTGTCAGTTTTACCCAGGGAGATCCTTTTGTGGAGAATTAGGCACTCAAGTCCAAGGGAGCCCCTGGGCCTCTTCAGAGGTTCCTCTCTTTCTACCATGAGAGGCTCTCATCTTTTATTGCTCTTCTGTTTTAGCCTAGGCAACCTGTTTTCCACTGTTCCTCCTCCTTACAGTAAGCACATTGTTCCTTCCCCAATGGGGGCTTACCTCTCTTCCAGTTCCTCGCCTCTGGGAATCCAGTGCCGCTGCCAAAAAAGTGGCATTTCCTTTTGCATCTTCTTTCTTCTGTTGTTGTTCCCTGTTCAACACTTTAAAAGCAACATCTACCAGTTGAGAAGGGTTCATTCCAAATGTCCCATCTAATTTTTGCAACTTTCTCTTGATACCTGAGGCACTTTGCCCCAAAAGGTCAAATTTACCACTTTAATATTTTCAGGGGCGTCGGGATCTGCATTAGTATGATGTCTGTAGGCCTGATAAATCCTTTCCAAAATTCAGAGAGGTCTTTGTTTTGCTGAATTTCTTGAATTTTGTTCAAAATCTTTTGCTTTGGTTTTCCTTTTCAAAGCTCTGCCAAGATGCACTAATAAATAGTGCTCTAATAAGGGCCTTCTTCCCTTACGGGGGGGGGGGTCCCAGTTTGGTTCAGCTGTGAGTGCTACCAAGTGGGCTTCAGGTGTAGAGGATCCTCCCTATAAGGAGGGTTGCGATCTTTCCAACTAAAGAAGTCTGAGAAACCTAGCCGGCTGGTCGTTTGCATTTAGGCCCCCTACGAAATAATGGCACGAGAGAAATTGCACGAGAGAAATCCCCTGTCCTGAAACCAAATTGGGTGCCCTGTCGAGTCTTAGATCGCGATACCAGACCAAGTCCCTGTGCCAGAAACTAACACAGGATTTTCTAATCGATCCCTATAAGGAGGGGAAGCCCTGAGCCTCAGTGTCAGGAATTGGGGCTGCATAAGAATGGAAGGTGGTGGAAAGGGTGGATATATTGGCATAATGTCCAGAGCCTCTGGAACAGCTAGCTCAGCCAGAGGAGTTAAGGTTTGAAGCAACATATCCTCACTCTCACTCCCTTCTTTTTCTTATGTTTCCTGATAATAGTACAAATGCTTGCACATGAAGGATTTCACCATTCTTCCCTGTTTCTTCACAGAATAGCTATAGAGTTATTCAAAAGCCACAGTAAAACCATAGCTAGCAATTGATCATCTAACCATTAAAAGGATGCCTTTTTGCTTTGGCATCAGCCAACTGGGATTACAATGCAATTGAACAGAATCTTGATTACCGCTGCGACAAACAATGTAAGATAATTAGTAAAATTGTGACTGGCTTCACTTACCAGCATATACCAGAATTTTAGAAGTCCCATACAATTTCTAGAATGTGTATATTAATAACATTTACTCATATGATACAATCTAAGAAGTTTTATCACCACTCATTTGATAATGCCTCCCATGCAGTTCAACACACCAAATAAGCCCAATTAGTTTAATATTCCTCTCTCTCAGATGGAGAGAAAACAAGTAATGTGAGGTGTTCCAGGAACCCTCCAGAAAGCCCCAGAGTTAGCCAGAGACCAAATGAACCTCACTTAGAACTTGATCTTTGGGAAGTTTGTCAAAAATATCAGAAAGTTTTAACCAGTGATAAAAGATCTCAATGGCAAATACAGATCATTAAAAAAAACTCACAATTACCAAAAGCAGTTCAATATTTTACGCAAACTTTGACTTCTTAGAGAACCAAATTCATGTTTTTTACCACTTTACCTTTAAGATTTATTTTCTTAATTAAGTTCAGTCTTATTTTAGATCTTAGTTTAGTTTCAAGTTATGAAAATCTAGAAACACTATTCTAGATAGATATTCCTAAAACATTATTCCCATAGTTTACCCAAAGCTCTTTACTTCATTTACCTCTATTTTATTTAGTTAAAAGCTTTTGTAACAGGAATAATAAGGTCTTATTTGATTTCTAGTAAACCTAGGTATAATAAAAGTATTATACTTAAAGTTGATGACTCTAAAGATATATCTGTATCAAACCAACAACCTTACGCTAACTGTAACACCAGATATTAATTCAATAGTGAATAGTTCCTAGATCACGTGAACCTGAAACTCATTCTGGCCAGTTTCTTTTATATTTGAGTATTTATATAAGAACTTAATTTCCTTTAAGCAAATTAAATAGAGTTCTTTTACAAATTAATTTTGACAATGCCACACATCTATAAACACATGTACAAACACACAAACACAGGGACCTCATAGTTCCCATTCCAAAATTTTAACCATGAATTGGGTACAACAATTAAAACCCATCAGTTGCAAAAGAGGCTGGATTCAAATTGGATTTCTGGCAGATGGGATAAATCAGGGTCACCCGTCTAGATAGCTAAACCCTTCTAAACTAATATTTATGGAAAAGACACTTCTGTTTCTATTTATAGCTTTTGGTGATTTTCAAGTGGAACCTTTCTCTTCTTCCTCGGAATGCCCCACTCTTGGACAAGAACAGACAGTTTTTTTTCCTGTTCCTTTCCTCCATTTGACATCAGTAAAAGTTTTAAGTATCACAAAACTGATTTGGCTATAAATGGAAAAACAGTACCAAACAAAATGAAAAACCCAAAGAACAAACAGAAAATCCTAAATAAACCCTCAGGTTTGGTCTTGGCCTTTGACATATGCCAATGACACAGGAGACCATAAACGACGTAATTAACACAGCAAGGGTAGCAGTACATGGTACACAGGGTGCCGAGATAACCCTGCCTAACCCTCCTGTGGAGATCCTAACAGGTATTGCAGCCATACATTGTTACAATAAAATATCATCTTCCTCTCACCCATGGGGTCATAGCTGTAATCAGATCCCTTATCCAAAATGCACCTTAGAGGACTTTCTTTAGGGATAGTTGAAACATTCCCCATTTTTAAAGATAGAAATTCAAGACAAACAAAACACAAACGGCACACACAATGCTAGCATCCAAAGAAACAAACGAACTGGTTCACAAATCGGGTAAAAGACCAACAACTCTTTCCCCTCTCCCACAAGGTACCCCACTCAAAAACAAAACAAATTGGCTTATTCTGGAGAAAAAGCCCCAAACAGAGAGGAAATAAAGTTTCCGGCTGTATACACTTAGCAACTCACCCTACTGGATGGAGCCTGTTGGCTCCCAAATGTCGATTCCTTGCTCTAACTGCCAAGTGCTGGGGCAGCCGGTGCTGCTTGGGGGAACTTTGAAGAGAAGACTCTCAGGACAAGTGGTCCTGGCAGGTGCTAGGTCTACCTCCAAAATTCCCCAACTGGGACCGGCTAGCCACGAGCAGCAAGGCTCCTGGATGGCTCATCAAAATTTGTTACTGAGCCCTAGCTTGTACTGCTTGCCACACAACAGGCCAATAAACTGAGAGACGAGTTCCTGGGGCAAGGAACAGCGACTTTATTCAGGAACCCAGGAAAGTGAGAAGGTGGTGGACTCGTGTCCCCAAAGAGCCATTTTGCCTGTGTTAGAATTCAGGCTTCTTCATGAAATTTAACTCTTAAATATGCCTTTCTATAAACTGTTTTATCCTGTTGCATCTGACCATGCTCCATTACTCTGTTTTTATTTCAAAGAGTAGATGTTGGATCTTTGTCAAAACTGGGGACTGTTAAATCTAAATTCATGTTTGGTATTGTTTCATTTATCATTTTCATTCATTGATAATACACAGTGATCATACATTTCTATAACACCAAGACAGAATAAAATAAATATAAGATGCATCTCTCATCCTTAACTATACCCCTCCCCCTCCCTCAAAATAAAAAGAATTTGGGCTTCTTTATACTAAAAGGGGAGGGAGTAAAGTCATACATTTCCTGGTTCCAGTCAGCTTCCGGAGGGTGTGTTAATTCTTCCTCCCTGCAGTCATTCACAGGTGGGCCTGGTTAGGATGTTTCCTGTGAGCTAAACAAAGGTATTTTAGCTTAATGCTCATTACCTGGGAGGCCGGGTTCCCAGAGATGGGCCATTATGTATAACTTAAGCTTATAGGCAACATCCCTTTAGTGATTAACTTGTAATAGAATACAAAAGGTTCTTCCCTATTACAATATTATATAAATAAATAATAGAGAATCCTAATTCCACTTGGAGGATCATTGTGAAAGGATGCTTGAAAGTTGTGCAGTCAATCCATTCCTCCACTCTAAAATGTATCCCTTAAAGAAGGTGTGGTACATATATACAATGGAATGCTCAGCCACAAAAAAAGAACAAAATAATGCCACTTGCATAAACATGGATGGATTGGAGGGTATTATGCTAAGTGAAATAAGTCAGACAGAGAACGACAAATACTGTATGATATCACTTTTATGTGGAATCTAAAATATGACGCAAATGAACCTATCTATGAAACAGAAACAGACTCACAGACCCAGAGAACAGACTTCTGGTTGCCAAGGGGGGAGGGGGATGGGGGAGGGATGGATTGGGCGTTTGAGGTGGCAGATGCAAACTATTATATATAGAATGGATAGGCAAAAAGGTCCTACTTTATAGCACAGGGAACTAAATTCAATATTCTGTGATAAAACATAACGGAAAAGAATATAAAAAAGAAGGTGTATGCATGTACAACTGAACCACTTTGCTGTTCAGCAGAAATTAACACATTGTAAATCAACTATACTTCAATAAAAAAAATACATCCCTGACTTAATTACACCTTACCACATGCTGTCTGTCTGGAGCACATAGTTTGAGCCCCTCACCCAAATTACTTTTTTTTTTTTTTTGCAGTACGCAAGGCTCTCACTGTTGTGGCCTCTCCCGTTGCAGAGCACAGGCTCCGGACGCACAGGCTCAGCGGCCATGGCTCACGGGCCCAGCCGCTCCGCGGCATGTGGGATCTTCCCGGACCGGGGCACCAACCCGTGTCCCCTGCATCGGCAGGCGGACTCTCAACCACTGCGCCACTAGGGAAGCCCCCAAATTACTTTTATTTGTTCTATATACTAGTGTTGTGCTACTGGTTTTCACTGCAGAATATTATTTTGAAAAAATGATAACAGTCTATTAACCAATAAGCTTAAAAAAATCTCTTGTTATTAATTTGATCTCCTGTAGACCCATTTTTGCCCTCCCCTCCCACCTCTACCTTCTCATTCAGACTTTAGGAGGTATCCATTGCCTCAGAAAAGGGATGTGAAAAGAAGTTAGAAGTAACAGTGAATTGTCAGCCTTTGAATTTCAGAATAAACTTCTGAGACTCAGAGCAGAGATAATACTTTGAGAAAACAGGGTTTTAAGTCTCTCAAGTCAGGATTTTGAGGTTAAAAATTTCATGACCATGAAGAACCTTGGATATGAACCTTGTTGCATAAATAATACATTTGAGAATACTGTGGGGAAGGGGGACTAGGAAAAACCTGAATAAATGGCGACTACTCCTAATTGACTGAGTTTCCCCTAAACTGACTAAGATGACATTTTTTTCACCAGGTGAAATGGGATCCAGGGCTCAAGATATAAATTAAGTCTAATATAAAGTAATAAAGAAAATTACACATCTCGTGTAACTTTACACATCTCGTGAAACATGCTCCTGCCCTGAGCAGGGAGATATAGAGGCTATTGTTGCTATAGGGTTCTCATGGGGAGGCCCCACAGGAAAAAATTCTTGGGTCTCAGTATCAGGAATATTTTCTTCCTCTGGGCAAATGGTTTATTTTTAGTCTGGGAAACTGTGACTCATGGATCTGATTGAATGTCTCTCCTAATTTTGGCTGCATGGAAGCGTGGAGTCAGCTCTGAACCCTACCTGCCTTTTGCAGTGGGTAGAACCTCACAGCATGCATTTCATCTGCTTACGTCATACTGGTGACTATTTTTTCTGCTCTATGCCTTTACTTACTTTCAATCTGGTTGGACTTTCTGGGAAGCAGACCTTGAGACAGAATTTAAGGTGCAGGATGTTTACTAAGGAGTACCCTTAGAATCAACACCTATGGGAGGGAGTGGAGAAGAATCAAGATTGGGGAGAGGGAGAAGCTGAGCTTTAACGCAGCCCCAGTGATAGCCTCAGCTGACCCCATGGGGAGCTCTGGAGGTAGAATGGGCTCTCAGAGCTGTTCAAATTTGTGCTGGGGCACCAAGTTCTTCACTGGAGAAGGGCCTTGGTAGTGCATCAGTCTGAATGTTTGTGTCCCCTAAAATTCAAGTGTTGAAACCTAGTCTTTGAAGTGGTGGTGTTTGGAGGTGGGACCTAATTTGGGAGGTAGTTAGGTGATGAGGGCATAGCCCTCATGAATGGGATCAGTGCCCTTATAAAAGAGACCCCAGAGAGCTCCCTCACCCCTCCTGCCATGTGAGGACACAGCAAGAAGATGGCCGTCTGTGAAGCAGAAGCAGGACCTCACCAGACACTGAAACTGCTGGCACCTTGGTCTTGGTTTTCCCAGCCTCCAGAACTGTGAGAAATAAATGGCTGTCATTTCTATGCTACCCAGTCTAGGGTAATTTGTTATAGCAGCCTGAACACACTAGGACAATCAGTGTCCACCACACTTATTTTTAAAATCTACTATAAATTAAAAAAAAATCGCAAATTATTTTTGGAACAAGGGCACAAATAAAATAAGTAGTTAAAAATAAGTGACCCCTTGGGCTTCCCTGGTGGCGCAGTGGTTGAGAGTCCGCCTGGCGATGCAGGAGACACGGGTTTGTGCCCCAGTCCGGGAAGATCCCACATGCCGCGGAGTGGCTGGGCCTGTGAGCCTATGGCCACTGAGCCTGCGCGTCCGGAGCCTGTGCTCCGCAACGGGAGAGGCCACAACAGTGAGAGGCCTGCGTACCGCAAAAAAAAAAAAAAAGAAAGAAAAAGAAAGTGACCCTGGGGACTTCTTTGGTGGTCCAGTGGTTAAGGCTCCATGCTTCCAGAACCGCAGGGGGCACAGATTCAACACCTGGTTAGGTGACTCTGTCCTCATTCTTGCTTACTTATGTTATGTTGTCTCTTAACTTAACTTTGATCCTGAGTCTTTGCATGCACTGTTCCCTAAGACTAGAATGAGCTCTCTCTTCTTTGACTGTGAGAGTGTGAAAGAACAGGTCTATAGTAGAAGAAAACTGGATTCTTTCTCCAAGGCCCAGAATGTTATCACCTCTTCGGTGGAGGGTTTGCTACCCCCTCCGAAGAGTCAGCTGCCTCCTTCTCTCTCTCTGCCAAGCCCCCAACATCACACACTCATAATCCCTCCTCCACAGACAAGACTTGTCCTCAAATCTGACCCCTTTTGAGCATTCTCTTTATAGAACAGTGCCACCACCAATCCACTGGTGCCAGAATCCTGAGGGTGGGTTCCTATCTATCGCCAAGTCCTGTAATTTTTATTTTAAAAATATCTCTCTAGCCCTCCATTTCTATTTCCAGTGCCACTCCCTACTTACAAGCTCTTATTATATCTCTTGCCTGTACTATCTTAGTAGCCCCCTGTCTTTCTCCCAGTGTCTATTCTTGCTGTCCCGGCAACCCATTCTCCACACAGAAGCTGGAGGACTTATAAAACTGTTCACCTAATCGTGTCACCCTGTTTTAAGCCTGTCAATAGCTCTCCCTCTGGGCCTGCAAGACTTGCCCATATCCCCTGTCTCACCACCCTCATCAGTTTTCCTCTCCTCCCTGCTGTTTTCTGGACACACTGGCTTGTTTTTGATTCCTCCAATGGGCTGTGACGTTCTTCTCCCCACGGTCATCTCTCATTGTGATCTCTCTTTCTGGTCTGCTTTTCCTTCACCTCTTCTGAAGACTAATAACTCCTGTTCATCCTTCAGATCTCAGGTCAGAAAACTCATCCTCCAGGAAGCTGTCCTTAAATTCCTAACTAGGTCAGCCCTCTCATTTCATGATCTCTATCCATTGTGCTTTCGCGAAGTACTGGTCACATGGCAATTTCATAATTAAGAAAAGACTTTAACATCTTTCTCTTCTACTAGAATATAAATTCTACAAAGGTTGGGATATCTTGGTGACCTCAGCATTCCCAATGCCTAACACAGGTCCTGAACATAAGAGGTGCTTTCTGTTTTGTTTTACATACTGGATAAATATGTACTTATTTACTGAGTTTCTTAAAGGCATGGACAATTTACTAGTCAAGGTCCTGGCATAGTATCTGGCATATGTTGGATATGCAATACATGTTTGTTGGATGAATGTCTTCAATCAACTACTTGAAGGGCTGTCTTGGGGAACAGGAAGCAGACATTTCGTGTGGCTGCAGGAAAGAGAATTAAGACCAAAGGTTAGAAATTACCGAAAGGCAGAATTTTCCAAAAAGCAATCCAAAGGATGAGTAACCTAATAGGAATCACATAATAGGATGCTTTTGGGTTTTGGGATTATGGGAAATTTTTGTTGTATTTTATTTTAATAGTCCTTTTTTGTTTTCTGCACTTTCTACAATAAATATTATTTTTATAATCATAAAATATTAATTTAAAAAACATGTGGACTGGTGATAAAGTAATGGATTCTCTGTCCCTAGAAGTGTTTGAACAGCTGGGAATGACACCTGCCAATGATGACAAGGAAGGGACTTCTCCGTGGTTGGGGCAGAGGAGGTTGGACCCTACGTGCTCTAAGGGTCTTCTAACTCCAACACCCCATGATACTGTTAACTGAATGATAAGTGCTGAGCCCCCTTTCTTGGAATAACTTGGCCTAGTTTACATGGCTGTCTTACATTCTGCCAGTAACTTCCTTACACTGGAAGCTCACAATGACAGTATTGGCTGCAGTGGAATTTGATTTGTATTCACCTGAGACTGATATAACAGGAGGATTTCTGGACATTATAGTGATGTCAAGAACATGAATATATAGGTGAGGGATGTTTGTGTGGAAAAGCTTAAGATATCCCTCTATGAAATGTTTTAGTGAGTCCTGATTAAAATGTTCTCAAATCAGCACTTAAAGCACACATATCCTAAGGATTATACTTCATGGTTAATCTTTCAACATAGACATTTCCAAACCGTGGTTTTGGTTAAATTAAAAAGATGGGCCTTACTCTGATTTTTGTGTTTATGAGCTAGTTTGGGCAAACAGGATCATTGCTTTTCTCTCTTAACAGAAAAGATGTTTAGAACAATTCCTCCATATTACAATAGCTTTGAATTAAGAGGAATAGAATACTCCCAGAGGTTATCGGATGTGTATGAGTGAATCTCAGTTAAGAACAGTGCAACACACACAAAGTTCTTCTGATTACATGAAATCCCGGCCTAATTACATAGATAGAGAGAGCGAGGGGGAAATCTAAGACAATGACATAATAAGACTGATTTCTACAAACTACATGTCAACATTGTTTTGCTGTCACAACTCCTGTGTAAAAGAATATGTGTATGTATATATGTATAAATGTGTACTATACTGACAAATCTGTATTATCCTGACATAAGTGGACTGGTAGTTAAAGAATAAAACAAGGCAAAAAAAGAATTCTAAAAGAATTCAAAAAAGAAAAATTAGAATTTACTATTATCTGTCTCCTCCCAAGTTTCCAGTGAGGTCTCATGGAGCACTTGTTATTTCTATTAACAAATAAGTTTGTCATTTGTTTGCGTACTTTCCACTTTTACATTACTTGAGTATTTTATAACTCTTCTAAGTTCTCAGTACCAAAGTGAATTCTAATCATTTTATGACTGAAAGACAAAGGAAGTGTATTTTCTTTCTATTTGACGAAAGCTTTAAAAAGGTTTGTTCAAAAAGGCATCAGGAATTATGTAAACACAATGTGTCTGATTATCGTCTTACAGAATAACGCACAAGAAAGTTCCAGGATTTCTGGCTCCCCTCCCCATACCCCCAGAAAGTTTTTTCTTTGAAGTAGACAAGTTCAATATGTGCTGCGTTGGGGGTGTAGAATGAGAAGAATGTCAATATGGAAACTGCTCTGCGAGGCTGGGGTTCTCATGGCAGCACCCAGGAGCTCAGGCCTCCAGTGGAGCTGGTGGCCTGTCCCGCCAAGAACAAGGCTGGAAGGACTTGTGTAACCTGGTAATAGAAGGACAGAGAAGAGGAGGTGGAAACCTGTCTCATCAAAGCGTACTGAATAGAAGCTTCCTTACCCAGGCAAGTACCTGGAAAAGCCCAGCCTTGGGGCCTGTCCTGATCTGCTACAGTTCATACAGTGGATCCATTCTACCCACTCTGCTCCTCCCTGGGTCCCCAGCTTCCAGCTTGGCTCCAGGCCTTGCCTCCCTACTCTTGTCTCTGGCATGACTGACCTCTATAGGACTCATCTGGATATGCCTCCTCCTTCTCGGTCTGGATTCCTCTTCAGACACCATCCCAATTTACCCCCATGCTCCCCCATCTGTGACAGTGGATAAAAGACACACCCCATGCCCCTACCCTCAGCCCTGCCATCTTAGTCCATTCCCTATGGAGCTTCCCTGCCAGGGCAGGGTACTTGGATAAAGGAGAGTACAGGAAGGGAGGCACAGAGGCACCAGAAACATGGCTTGTTGTGTGGACATCAGCTATTTCTATTTCCATCAAAACAGAGGGTGTGGTGGTTAATTTTATATGTCTACTTGACTGGCCCAAGGGGTGCCCAGATAGCTGGTAGAACTTATTTCTGGGTGTGTCTGTGAAGGTGTATCTGGAAGAGATTAGCACTTTGAATCAGTAGACTGAATAGAGATCCACCCTCACCAATGTGGGTGGGTCTCATCCAATCTATGGGGACCTGAATAGAACAAGGAGAACCCTGGCTAATACAGAGGGTAAGCACGCACAGGAAGGGCTGATCTCATACCTTTGAGAATGGGTGCATTTTGAAAGATTTTAAAATTTCTTATATTTGCCATATGATGTACTGTTCACAAAACTTTTACATACAATTTTGAATACTGTGGAACCCTTAAATTAATATTTACTTTTGATCATTTATTTGCATTTTTTCTCCTATTATTTACCAGTTCTGAAATTGGGATGTGTCTTACAATCAGTGGTGTTTTGCGATCGTCATCCACCAGGAATGACTGTGACCGTATCACTTGAACTGGGCCCCAGCTCTTTGTGTTGTAACTTCAACTGAATTGTGTACATGGTTGACACTACATGTTTAGTATGTAAACTGCTGTTTAGTATGTCTTAACAAATTATAATATGATTTGACTTTGAAACAAAAATTTATCATGTACATAGAAAAGCACAGAAATAGAGGATTGGGATGAAATGTGACATTAGTGAACCAAAGAGCCAACATTGGAGTAATGACCACGGTTCCATATGGTCATGCAAAGCAACCACCAAGTGTTTTACCTAAGAAAGGAAGATATCAACACGTAATGAAGCCATGTTTCACTGTGTTGCTGAAATAGATACCAATCTATAGAATTACCTATCACATAACATGCAAAGTACCTAAAGTCAGAAAGAAATTGCTAAATCCCTCAGAATAGATAAAAGACATTTTGGTAAAACACTACTCATTGGACTGTTATTAAGGTATTGCATCATAATTTCATTGGTAGGATTTCTTTTTTCCATAGTGGTAGATAAAAAAATGGAGTGTTATTACCAAGCACCTATTAAGATAAAGGTTCTCTGCTGGAGGCTTTTACATGACATTTAATCCTCATAACAGTTGTACTCCATAGATAATATTATCCCCAACCCAGAGATGAGAGAGGAGTGATTTTCTCAGGTTGGTAATTCAGTTTGGGTAGAAGTAGGACTCGAATCCTCATGTGTCCATGCCCAAATCCTGTGCTGCTTTCTCCAGACTCCGCTGCCTGGGGAGAACTCTCCCTGATTTTCCAACCCCTTTGTCCTTCAGAAGCATCCCTGGGGAGGAACCCCCCCACCCCCAAGGGGTCTATACCCTGGTGCTATTCTGGAACAAGACAACATCTTGGGTTTTCATCTAAAAACTTAGTTAGCTTTGGGAACTAGAAATCCTGACTGGGGCATCTGTGGTATTTACTTCTCTGCAACGCACCCTGAATTTATCTCACATATTCTCTTGCCTCATCTCAGAATTGTTTCCTAAAATGGGGAATGTTTTTTCAACCAGGTAATCTATATTTATGTTTAAGAATAAGTCATAATAAATAAGCCCTAAAGTAGGCAAACTGAAGATGACCCAGTAAATGTCCCTCAACATCACCAGCCAAGGATTTTCTAGAAAACCTAGTGTTAGAAAAATATTGAATATTTATTTTTACCAAACTCCAGGTTCTCAAGAAGTAACCAGATGGGAGTCTCACACATAAACATTTATGTTTCCACAGCTATCTGGGAGGAAAAAAGAGTCAAAATGAAGTCAAAATGAAAACCACTTGAATTTCTGTCTATGATTATAATTGTATTCATACCAACATATTTAAAGGTTTAAACATGTTTAGAAAAGTGGTTTCTTCGTAGGTCGGGATCAGCAACAGCAGCTCTCTTGGGAAAGGCCAATCTGTGGTAAGCCAGCTGGCCACAGGGGTGCAAGTGCCAGAAATATCAGTGGGAAGACAATGATTCTAAAATGCCTAGTGTGATGCTGAACTCAGGAAAATCTGCCTGCATTTGGAATTACTGCATCATGGAATGTAACCAGAAAGATCAGTCTTTACATTTCATGTATTTACTTCTTTTTAGAACCGGTTCAAAGGCTCTGAGAGTTGTGCTTTAAACTAGAGGCATCTAGTTAATTAAACCACAAAAATAATTCTTTTCCTCCAAATTGAGTTCGTAGGGCCATTCTCTTCTTTTTTTAAGACAAGCATTCAGTGAAAACAGAATCAGGACGTAACTGGTGTTTTACTGTAATCCCTCTTCTATGAAAGGTTTGAGCACATTACTGGCATTTAAATTATTAATAATATAGTGTCACTTACTACTCTATTTCTATTTGTCTGTTACCAATTTTTCTTAATTGATGAAACCATCTAGGGTTACTCACTGACTCTTAAGAATGAGCTGGCAGATTTAAAAACACTATTTAGAGAATTATTTATGACTATGCGTATTCTCACCCTTTTCCTGCCCAACTTCATAGAAGGAGATGTCCCTTTAGTCCAAGGTGAATCACTTATCTAGACTCTGAATGTATATATTAAAATTAAATTTACCACCTGTCTCACCTCTCAAACTGTCGCTTTGGAATTTTCTATCTCAATGAATGCTATCATCATGCATCAAGCTTCCCCAAAGCACCTTGGAGTCATCAGAGACTCCTTCCTTCCCATTTTTATACCCCAGCTCCATCCAATCCACTAGTGTCCTGTCCATTTGATTAATTCAATATTTTCCCTGCATTTCCATTTCCCTCTATCTCCTCTGCTACTACATCAGTCCTCACTACCTTCCAAGAACCTCCCAAATCACCTCCCTGCTACAATCCATTCTCTATACCATGATCAAAATTATTTCTCTAAATGCAAATCTTCTTAAAACCTTTCAATATGTTTCACCATCTTAAGGAAAAAATTCAAGATCCTTAGCATGGAACCAAGCCCTTCATGCTATGGCCCTGCAGGCCTTTCCAGCATCATTCTGCACCATCTCCCAACAGGTCCCTTACGTTCCAATCCCAGGCGAGGACTTGCTGTTTTGCAAGTAGACCATGTTCCCTCTTCCTCCTTCACCTCTGCAAGGTGGTTCCCTCTACTGGCCATTTGCTCCTTGTCTGCCCATGACACTCCTACTAGTTCTTTAAGACAAGCTCATTCTCTAACACCTCTGGGGAACAGTAAGGGAGCCCAAGCTGAGTTCAAAGTCACTTACAGTGGTGCCTTCTCCTATGTTTCCTCAGGACCCTGTGCACACTTCCATCAAGGCACTTGCCACATAGCATTTCAATTTTTGTTGTGCATGTCCATCTCCTCCACTACACTGTTAACTCCTTGAAGGGAAGAGCTGGATCTTTTATTTTTCTATCTCCAGGCCAACCATGGTACCTGTTTCTTGGTAGCTGCTCCATAAATTGCTGTGGAAAAAAGGAGTTTTAATCGTTTTCCTTCATTTCCGGAAACTTTGCTCAAGCAAAGTTATTTTTCCTCTTTCTTTCTGTGTTTTAAACTTCTTTCCCTTAAGTCTAATGCATCCTTAAAGCAAACAACAGAAAACACTTTCTCCATCTTAGCCCCACATTACTGAAAGGAGAGTTCAATTATTGCTTTAAACTCTTAATCTCCTGTT